>NC_066617.1:91890694-92177527 GCF_025201925.1 Gopherus flavomarginatus
AATAAAGTTAATGATTTCATATCTGTACCACTCTTGCTAAAATATCTGGATTTTACATAGCACCTTTAAAGTATTAAAGTGATTTCTCCAGCTGTATATAATAGGAACTCACAGTAAGTTTTGGATCCACAGGAATTATTCACCCACTCCTAAAATGTGGTCACCTCTGGTGGAGCATAGCAACTAGTCTGTGTCAGTAAAACTGTACAACAGATTTGGGCCATTTTAGGAGAGGATGTAGAGAATAATTTCTCTAACTGAAACTACAAGTGGGCATTTTATTAGGCAAAATATAATTACTCACATTGAGGTTTCCGTTACTCTTGCTATATGTTGTCCTGCTAAAGAGACAGATGCCTCAAAGAGGATCATCTACCATGTAGCATCTCAATCATTCGCTAATCATAATCCATATCAGGTTTGGACTTCAACCATTACAAAATTACATGTTCAATGCCAAAGTGATAAAGAAAGTCAAACCACTGAACTGATAAAAGTCACTGGGCAGCTACCTCTAAGGCAGAATTCTGTAAAGCAATAAACCTTTTCTCTGCAGAAGCCTCTTCTACTGGTACAGAGGAAACATTTTCTTCATTTGGACTATTTCACTGCAATTTGGGGAAAAAAGATTATAGTTAGAGAAAGCAGGATAGCTAATCTTCCTGTTCAAAACAATGATCAGATGCTAAGTGGCAAAATTAAGATATATTGTTCTTGAAAACCTGGCTGGTCCAGTGAATTACAAAGATCAGTTCAGTTCTCCTGCATGCATTCCAAAATATTGAGATTTCAGAAATGTCAATACTCACTTCATGGTCCTGTTTATAAAAAATTTTCTCTCTATTTCTGGGCTAGTTTGTGAAAAGTGTGCATACATTTTTCTGCGTACCTGAGCTCAGATGCTCACCTGCAAACCTTACTATGCCTACATCCACACACAAATCTAGAGGTGTGAACATCAGAGTTTGTGTACATGCAAAAATGCACAAACTTTTGAAAATTTGGCCCAAAACTGATACTGTGCATTAAGGTGGGCTTTTGAATTTTGTGGCACATCTCTTAAATGTTACTTGTGCTAATAGCTTAGCTGCTCTGTACAATATGGCCCCGATCCAGCAAAGCACTGAAGCAGATGCTTAATTTAAGAGAGTACTCTGCTTACCAGTAGGCACCTGTTTAGGTGCTTTTGCTGGAGTTGGGCCTAAATGACACTTTGTTTTAATATATTGATCTAATATGTGTTCAGTTTATTTTATGAATACTTTATAGATTGATCAAGATGGTTGTAAAATAAAATTTTAGTTTAGAGCCAAACCTACATATTAAACTGAAAAATGTTTTTAATCTGATTATTAATTCAGGCTAGACAAATATATTCAGAACAAATACATGGAAATACTGTAGTACTTTTTGGGACATAGTCAGTCACAATGGTGAGAAATGCTATGACTGCATTTTAAGTGTGAATGTCAAATTTGTGCTCGGTTACCTCACTTACATTGAACTAGTGTCAAATTGAACTAAAAACAAATCTTAGTTTTATCTTTTAGTTTCATATTTGCTCCACTTCTACTTTTTTGTATTTATTTTATTGTTGCAGAGAGAAGACCATTTACCTACTAACAACCGAGGAAGTATCCCTTATAGTTTCCTGTAGGAGGATCAGCCACTGTAGCAGTAATGAGGTAGCAGTTAATTGTTGAAACAAGGTAGAGATGCTAAAGTTAGGCTGGTGATGCTTCAAATAGGGAATGACCTGGGAAAAGCTGCAGCTAGTTTGGGGTAGTGGAGACCAGCATCAATAGCCTGCCAATGATATCTGCCAGCCTGGGAGCCGCTTCTCTCTAAGGATATCTGGAGGCAGGGAAAAGATACTCAACTGCTGCCCAGAGAAGCCTGCTGTTGTAGCAGACTGGAAGCAGTACACATGGCCAACTAAAGAGATCTGCCTCTTTGTGCCAGAAAAGAATATCGTGTCCCTCCATACATATCTGTTTACCTTAGAACCCCCAAACCAGATAGGAGATGTGTGTGGAGTTCTGTCAAACCAATTTCATTATTAACTCCCAAACAATGTAAGCCTCCAGTGTCCACTTTCAATTTTTTTATGCTCCTGGGAAGAGAAGAATAAGCACACTTTTAATTTGGTCAGTAACTTAGCCATTCCTCCTCTCAAAAAAGTATATTCAGCGATCTCTCCCCACTGCCAAGATTCAGCTTTTTTTTTCTTTTCTTCTGCAGCATGAAGAATGTAGCAGAAGGAAGGCTTTCCATTGATTTCACCTGTAGTTAACCCTTGGAAAGCTAGGGTGTTGGCTTAAAGTTGCAAATGTGAAATGAATACAATCTTATTCTTCAGTTCATGCTGGTGAATGCCAGACTGTGGTTAACAATATATTAAATCATGTATGACTGACAAAGGATGAGGCCTCCAGTTTGGTGTGTATTACAGAGACTCAGCTGGACAATACTGTTCCGGTTTTCATGTAGTCTAGCCAGGTATTAGGGCAGTGTGAACTGAAGGAAGGTGAGTGAGGAGGTGAGATGGCTGGGCTGTTTGCATACTGACTGAACTTCAGGGAGACTCCCTTACCAAAAAGGTATCAAATACAGGGCATGATATCCTGGTCCCATTGAAAGAAATGGCAAAATTCCTGTTGATTTTAGTGGGGCCAGAATTTTGCTCAGGATTCCATCTAGTAAGCAAATCCTGACAGAGAATTAAAATGGGGATACTTTGAGTGTATTGATTTCCCTGATGTGCTGAAAGTCCCTTCCTGAGCTCAGGAAGTTGAACATCAAGGTGATGATTCTGGTACTGAAGCTGATAATGCTTAGTGACATTAACAAACTTGGATGATGAGTCTTCTGTGTCTATTCATGATTTTCTTCCTGAACATGATATTATGCCAACTGGTTATTAGTTCAGTCTTGAATGTAGTACTTGAGTTGGAATTAGAGGCTGGGCAACTGGAAATTTTGCTCACGTTAGGAACTGACCATTGCTTTTGCATGTTCTGATTGGGGAACACCTTTTCTGGAGAGGCAACGAAGCTGTTTTGATGGTCTACCCTTGCACTTTAACAGAACTGAGGGAGAATATTGGCCCTTGGATGTACCAGTCTATTATTGTATGAGCCTTTGATCTCAACCATTGATAGAGTGGTGCTTAGGCAATCTCTTTGCTGGCTTTATCCTCAAAGATCACCTTGGTTTACAGATGACCTGCAACAACTGACACAGAAGGAAGATAACTAGAGCAAAAATCATGGAAGAATTTCTTTGCCTTTACTAAATAATTTGCATAGTCCTGATTAGAGAATTTGTTGTGGCTGATGGGTGCCTGGTCCAGCTGAGCTTTTCCACTGGCAGACTGATTTGTGTCCCTAGTGCTGGGAGGAAATTGTTGTACTTCATTTAAATTGTATGTTGTTAATGTGGAATGAGCTGTCTGCATCCATTAAGAAAACAAAGCTAGTGCAGAATGCAGTGGGCCCCATTTGTTAGGAGGATTGTCTCACTGAGAAGTGTGACACGAGTGCTCAGGCGCAGCATCAGTTGTGTATTGGTTTTTGAACAAGATTAAGGTGGTTTAGACCTACAGTGCCCTTAAATGGCTTGGGCATGGCCTGTTCAACAGAGTGCCTCTCTCTCCCCATGTTATGCTGCCATAGTTGTGATCAGCAGAAGTATTCCAGCTAGAACTCTGCTGACTGGGTGTTCTCTGTAAGGGCCCCTGGGCCTCGGAACTTATTTCTTTCTGCCCTTGTTGGGTGTGCTGCAGAGCTCAGCTATTTTCTTGGTCTTTTGGAAGTGACAATTGTGATGTGAGGAGGGTAGATATCTGAGGAAGATGGAGTATTTTAGATTTGTTGATTAATTTTAGATAAAGAGTGAGGCTAGGCTACTGGTTTTGAAGATATTAACAAGGAATATATTTTTAAAATTTGTCAAACTTGAGGTTTTTTTTTACCTGTTACACTATCTGAAATAAATCAGTGACAAACAAACCACTTAAGTCAATCCTTATTTTAATACTCTCCAATCCAGTTGTCTACAAATCTCTCTCAGGGACTGCAATATCTTTCCCTGGGCTGTAGGTCATCCATTCTGGGGCAGAGCTTAGTCCCTAGCCCCATAGGCCACCTGCAGATTTCCTGAGGTTGCTATCTCACTTTAGAAACTCTTTATTCTTGTCAGTAAATGTTGTCTCCTGCTACCGCAATGACAGATTACCTTACAGAATCTACAAGGGAAACTGTCTCTGATGTTAGTAGTGGAGTGTTCTCTCTGGAACAAAGAAATAAACTGCAGCATATATGGAGGCAGTTTAAAAGTATAATCTTTTTCCTATTGAATAAAAGACCAATTTAATTCACTTTTATTCTTAGATTCCCAAAGAATGAGGTAACAAAGTATGGCACTCTTTAAAATCAGGCTGGATAACTTGGTCATCAGGAATCATATTTAGTGCTATGCAAACTAAAATCGTGATGGGGTAATCAAATCTCATGCTTCAATGGGGAAAAAAGGACTGTTACACAGGTCAAGAAGGAATTTCTCCACCATTTTCAGAACCAGTGTACAACTGACTTCATGCATGACAAAGTATGAGGGGAAGGAAATCATCATAATCAGAAGCATGACTAACTGGCATTGATGGAAGCAGGATATTGGACTTAATGGTCTGCAGTATGGCAAACTATGTATTCCTAAATCCTATGATAAGTGATATTTTGCTGATCTTTGTAATTCCATGGTATATGTGTTGTTCTTACTCAAGGAGTCACTCTTACTTATCACAGGTGCTGTAAATCTTTGTTGCTCCTCCTTGAAAACATGTTATATGTCCAATAGCCATGTCTCAAATCTTTACCTGAGCTAAAATAGTCTGCAGACCAAAGCCTATATGCACAGGGCATCATCAAACCTCCAAAATAATTTTGCCTTCCTCTTGGAACACAGCTGTGTTACTGTACATGGGAGGGTCAATTTTTCAGTTGTCTAATTTGCACATGCAAAAGGGCATTTTGGCTTGCAAAATGGATAAATTGTCTGTTTATATGTGCAACTAGATTTGAAAAATTGACTGCTTGCCTGGGCCAGTCTATAAAGTGTTGCAAAAGTGTAACATGCACTAGAATTCGCACCATGGCAGCCACAAAATGTCAAGGTGTGAATCATGCAAACCTCTTCAGACTACATGGCAGTATTGCGGCACTTCAGGGTCTGGACTGCATCACCTTGACATATAGGCGATCTTGTGGTGTTACCTGAGTGATGTGATGTCCTGGCTCTTTCTTTGATGATGTCTGTCATAGGCTGTTTGCTATCTTGAGACTTTAATTTGGCTTGATGATGTTTTTTTTAATTTGCTTGTTTTATTTTAGCTTAGCTATTGTAGTGGCATGGAGATGTCCATATGCCTCTCCCCTTTGTTTTAGCATAGTGGAGTTGGTCTTGTGGTTGCTGTGGTGAGGGGAACTCACTGCACAGGATGGTGACAGGTGTCTGCATGAACAAGGAATTCAGCAGTGGTGTCAGTGGGTAGTTGACATGAGAAGATTTTGTTGATGCTCTGTGTTGTCTTAACTCAGTAAAGGAACAACCAGTAGATTCTGGGTTATCTAACAATACCTGCCTGGTGTATAGGAAAATTGGATTGGGTGGAAAAAATAAAAGATTAGCTAGCTTTAGTTATTGTGACAGTTGCCTCTCCTCAAAGCTGCTTACTGGATTTTCTGCTGCTCTGTCACAAACTCCATCAATCTCTTCGATTTCTTCAGAAGGAACAGAGGACTTGCAAAATAACCAGCTGGAAACGCAAATTTCAATAAAGCCAGACGTCCAGAGGAGAGATGTGGACTTTTCAGAAATTCTTAATGCAATACAAGAAAGTAAGTTACTACTTGGATCTAAAATTGATTACATTGTACAAGAGCTGACTGAGATAAATACTTGAAGGAATGGTTAAACTGGAGAATTGAATGATAATGTGAATACATTGGAAACATGTGAGAGTGGATAATTGAATTTCAACAGTAGTGAAAACTATTGTGGTCAAGAATCAAGATTCATGGCCCAGTGTCCCTGCTGCTTTAATACCTCCCTTATCGCCCCTATTCAAGGTTTTATTTTAAACTAGTTGTCTTCTCTGATTTTCTGCTGAGGAAAACAGCTTCTTACATTTTCAAATGCTACAAGATGTACAAGTATGTATTAAAAAACCTGTGTTCCTCTTTAGTTTGGTCAGAAATGCTAGGTGTCATGCACCTGATCTTCCATTCGAGTGACTGCATTATTAATTCTTGGGGAGACCTGAGCGCAGCATAATTGCAGCAAGTGGGTTAGTTGTTTGATTAAAATCAATATCTTCTTACTTACCCTTTCTATGCTGTAGATTTGTACTGAACTCTGTGTGCTTTCTAAACTGAGAGAGCATTTTTCATGAGGATCCTTGACTATAGAACTTGCTTCCTATCCTCTTTGTCCATTGCAGCCTCAATATGTTGATTATCAAGACACACTGTAAACAGAATTTCTTTTTGTATGTGTGCTTGGGGAGGAATGGGCAGAAGAATGCAGTGATTCGATGAAGCCTGTGATTAATTTGCAGGCTGATGTCTATGGGAGGGTTAGAATGTGGAGGCAAGTCTGTCTTTTGATTGATTGGGGGGAGGGATAGCTCAGTGGTTTGAGCATTGGCCTGCTAAACCCAGGGTAGGGTTGTGAATTCAGTCCTTCAGGTGGCCATTTGGGGATTGGTCCTGCTTTGAGCAGGGGGTTGGACTAGATGATCTTCTAAGGTCCCTTCCAACCCTAATAATTTATGATTATATGTACAGTATCTTAATTTTTTGTACAAGTGCCTGGATTGAAGGCTCTCTTCAGTTATGAATATGAATAACTAAATAACACAAAGCTGCAGTGTTTGTGTTGCAAACATTTCTGGGAAATACGTAACCACTTTCCTCCACTACTCCTATTTTGTCAAATAAGTATGTTAAAAGTCACAAAAGCTTTCTACTAATATTAGATGTAGCAAAACTTTTTTTTCTTAAAACAAATTTGATTTTGGGACTAGACAAATTGATGGAGCCCCTTTCAGAGCATCATTTATTTTGAGGCTGCCTTTCCCCATGTTCCCTAGGTAACGTGTCACACTGTAAGACTCTTTTATTAGGTTATGTGCTTATACTGGGCAATCCAAAGTGTCATTGAATAGTGTGTGTAGGTTATCCAGAAAACTTATTAACGTATATTTAAAACTACTGAAGAAGATCCCCACTTCCTGCAGAAAATAGTTGCTAGTTTGGTAGGGGGCATTAATAACAAAATATTTGTAAATAATGAATGCATCTAACCTGCATTCAGTAGTTAGTCGTCACTAGCTTATGCCTAGTTCATCAGTTCCAATAGTTTAAAGAAGAATGAACATGAGCATAAGATCTAAGTGTTTACTTTGTTATAAATAGGAATTTAAGTGCTCATGCAGAAAGGGACCAGATTGACAGCCCTGGAGATTGGGTCCTTTATTCATAGAGCAGATGCAGCCACCACTGGCAATACATGTTCCATGCACCTGACCGCTGTGTCTTAATTCTCTTTTGGAGAGATCACATTTCATTTCAGAGTGAGAGTAGTTCATTCTCCAGGCCTACAATTCCTGGTGTGGCCACCTGCTTGCAGTGCAGTCCAATTTGCAAAGGCAGGCTACACATCTGAGGATTTTCTTGCTACCTGCAGTCAGGTGTGAATAGCAAATAATTAGGATATAGTCAGGGCTGGATTTACACCTCATGCACCCCTAGGCACAGCATCTTCTGCGTTCCCCCCCAGCACGCTCCTGCCTATAGGTTTTCCGTAAAAATGAAAAGAAATATTTAGAAAAGTTAAATATTTATTCAGTGCAATAACAAAAAACACATGTAATTAGAACAATCACATAGGTAGCAGGTAGGTGCTACTTTACTTCACATGCACATAAAATCATAGAATCATAGGACTGGAAGGGACCTCGAGAGGTCATCTAGTCCAGTCCCCTGCACTCACAGCAGGACTAAGTATTATCATGTTTCTTCCTTGATTTCTGCTCCGCGAACACACTAACGATATCCTCGCAATCCATACCTTTTAAAAGTTCTCTTACAATAATTAGAAGAGTCCAGACTTCTGACCCTCAGGAGCACCAGCTTCAGCCCTATGGGGGGTGCTAGGGATCAGGGCTTTAGCTATGAGGGGATCACTGGTTTCAGCCCCAGCACTCCCCCTGTAGTTAAAGCCCAGAGGCCCAGTGAGCCCCACCCTTGTTGAAACCTGGAGTGGAGCTGTGGGGAGCCCTGGTGCTCCCCCCGCCCCGCTGCAAAAGCCGGGAACAGAGCCGTGGGGCTGAAGCCCTGGGCCCTGGTGCTCCTGAGGGTCAGACGCCCTGATCCCACCCCCACCTGCGACCCTCCCCCAGTGGATGAAGTCCGTAAGGTCTTATTCGAAGTTACAGACTTTTCAGAGTTACAGACAACCTCCATTCCTGAGATGTCCATAACTCTGAGGTTCTCTTGTATCATTAGATAGTTTATAATTTTTTAAATAAGCTTACATTAACCACTTCTAACTGCGTATGTATTAGCTTTTTAACTTTTAACCTACTTTTAGGGACCCCTACAATGCTGGCGCCCCTAGGCCTGTGCCTAGAGTGCCTATTTGGAAATCCAGCCCTGGCTATAGCAGAGTTAAACATCCTTGCTAGGTTGGTTGGCCTGATTGGTCTTGGTTTGCTACTTTTATTTTAAGTAGGCTGTGCAACAGAAGTACCATTAGAATGACTGTCACTGCTTTTAGCAATCACATTTTTGTTCGTTCACATAAGTTTCCTGGGCATTTTCTTTCATTCTGTCTAACTTTTGTTAGCTGGGACATCACTATTTGCTAGATTGCCAAGTTTGCTTGTTGAACGGCATTTTTCAATTTTTATTTCTTTTTTTAGTACAAAGGCTTTAGTGTAAAGCTGGTCTGTCTTTATTTTCCATCCTGCTGATCTTGTGCTGCTAGTCTCCTTTAGAGTGCAAAGTAAGACAAAAAAATTACGGTACAAAAGATATTAAAGACTTACAAACCATTTCTAATATTTCCAATCAGAATTCTGCACTTATGAACTCCAGCTCAGAATATATTCTCAATATTTTTAATAGGAAAGATTTCAGCTTATTCTGTCTTAAGCCTAATTACTTTCGATATGCTCTTGTCCACAGTATACGCAGAATCTCTCTGAAATTGCCCTTTGCCATTCAGACACAATCCAGAGATAAATACCTATAATGAACCTGGAAATGCTAAAACGACACTTTGCAAAATTGGTCAGTCATGCTGTCTGGAGTGGCTCACGACCCATAAGTGCCAACCTCAGGGCAGACTGTTAAGAAGAAGGGCACAAACCCCACATTGGTTGTGTGTTCTATAATTAGACTTCACCAACCAAGTATCAAGTGTGAACTCAAGCACTATAATAGCCTTAATATGGAGTCACAGACTGTCCCCTTTGGCACTCTGGTCGTTTTTGCCACCCAGGCAAGCCTGCCTTTGTGATAGATGATCCCTTAAAACAAAAATCACAACAGTATTCAGGTTACCCCCAGTCCCAAAGGACCAGTCACTTAACTCAGGTCAGTTGTACCTTAGATTTCTCACCAAAGACAATGCTTGTATTCAATTTCTATAATAAACAATCTAAAGACTGAATAACTAGGAAGAAGAAGTGCAAGTTATTTACAAGGTTAAAGCAGGTAAACGTACACAAACACAAACGAGTTAGTCTTTGGTTCCAAAAAATAATAGAAACTGCCGTAATGTACAAACTCTATATGTCCTTTAGGGCTAATCCAGGCTAAACAGCTTGGGGAACCCTTGCTTATGCTTAGAAATATTGCCCTCTTCAAATTCCAAGCAGTACAGTGGTAAGAATTTCTTCTTGACAGGGATTTAGATTCCATTTCCCTAGAGTTCAAGCCATGATGGGATGAGAGTTTGTGCACATACCATCTTCATGCGTTTCCCAAACTTTTTTAGCCATGGAACACTTTTTAACCTATTACGGAACAGTTATAATATTATTTTGTAGTTGTTTGGTTTTCAAATAAAAAATTGCATTATTTATGCTCACATATATTCTATTTTATAAAACAAAGCAAAAATATACATTTAAAATAACTTGACCTAACAATTTCTAACTGGAAAGCGTGTATAAAATAGTACAAAAATCAAGTGCAAAAGTCAAAATTTAAAACAGTGTTCTGCTTAAAAAAACTTGTTTTTATATATACACAAACACCAAACAAATTAGATTTTTACTAGGAAGATCTATTTTTATAAACAGAAATACAAATTTGGATTTAATGGGATTGGTGTTTCTGTGTTTGTTTTTCTATCACAAATTCACTTAATATTAGGAATAATGTTGGAAAGTTGAATCCTCATGTTAGGCGCAGCATCAAGCTTATTCATATATTTGGTTTTTTATGCAGTATAATGCAAAAATCCCGTCTCACACAAATAAATTATAGCAAAAGGAAGGAGCACTCGAACTGCACGTTTAGCCACATTAGGGTACTCTTCTATTAGGCTACTCCAAAAATTATTCAGCGGAAGATCTTTAAACTTATGTGTCAAATCAGAGTCAGAAGTTAAGTCAATTAGGCTTTCATAATCGTGCACAGTAAAGCCGACTGGTTTGGCTGTAATTACAAACGGATTTCGAACCCAAGCATTATCATCAGTAGTTGTAGGAAAATATTCTAATAAAGAGGCCTGCAAGTCACATAAGTGCTGTAAAATCATGCTGGAAACTTCTTCAAGGACTGTAAAATTTATTTCAGTCAGAAATTCATGTACTGTAGGGAAGCAGTCAAAGTTCTTCTGTTCTACAGAAGATGCCCAGAATTCCAGTTACTTTTTTAACAATGAAATTTTATCCATTGTAGTAAAAATGGTCACATTCTTTCCTTGCAGCAACAGATTAATTTCATTTAATTTTGCAAAAATATCTGCAAGATACACAAGTCTCATTAGCCATAGGAATTTGTCAGACAGTCATTAAATTTTCATCCTGAATTATCTGAAGTGAAGAATACCAGTAGTTCACTGCGAAGCTCAAAAAGCCTCACAAGCACTTTTCCTCTGGATAGCCCCCTCACTTCCATATGTAAAAGAAGCGCTTTGTGCTGACAACCCATTTCCTCACACAAAATTTTAAATAACCTGGATTGAAGTGGTCAAGATTTGACAAAATCGATCATTTGTACTGCTTCATCGAGCACAATTTTCAGATATGCTGGTATTTTTTTAACTAAGTGCTTGTCTTTGTAGATAGAACACAATGGCTCTTAGTGCTTTCTGGTGCCCCACTTATGATTCACGTTACAGCTCCTTTCTCTTCCCAATCATTGCCTGAGCACTGTCAGTTCATATATCAATACATTTTCCCCAACTAATTTCATGCTTTCTTATAAAATTGTTGATGCAGTTGAGTATTTCTTCTCCAGTTGTGTTGCTTTGAAGAGATTCACATAAGAGCAGGTCCTCTTCAATACTGTTATTAAATCTATATCGGACAAATACTAGTAGTACAGCAAGTCCTGAAACATCAGTGGACTCATCTAGCTGCAATGAATACTCATGGCAAATTTTCAGTTGGCAAACTAACTCTTTTTCTATGTCATGGACAAGATTTTTATTATAGCATGCAACAGTATTATTTGACAACTGTAAAGCATCAATTTTTTTGCCAGACTGCTCGCTCAACATGCACATTACAATATCTTTTGCGCAAGACTTGATAAGTGTTTCTCCAATAGTGTGAACTTCTCTTTCAAGCACTATATGGTAACTTACTCAATAAGATGCCTCTGTTGCACTTTTGTTGTCTGGTTTAGCAATTTTAATCATCGAAAGTTTACAATTTCCAAGTGAGTCATGTTTCCTCTTGAAAAAACTTATATCTTTGTCTTTGTATTCAGCATGCTTGGTTTCCAAATGCCTACAAAGTTTAGCAGGAGCCAATGAACTGTTTGCTAGTATTTTGTTGCACATGACACACTGCGCATCAGGAGCATCTTTATTTCCAACACACGTAAAACCGAAAGCTAAATAACTTTCATCATACTTTCGTTTCGGTCTTTTAACACCTGCTTCTTCTTCTTTTTTCATATACTTGGGTGGAAATTCTTTCACCTTGGATAACTCACTAGTACTAACAGATTTTTCGGCAACAAAAGACTGTGATTGTTCATCCTCACTTTGAATGTCACAATATCTTACAGTTGGAGTACCAGAAGAACTTGCTTTTTGTTTCAAAGTTTCTTCTTTTAGCCACAAATCCATGGTGATTAAGTTTAGTAACAATATTTAGAAATACTGATTTTTGTCAAATTTTTGTTTGTCACAAATATTTATCTTGTTTCGAGCGAAGCTAGTTTAGTTGTGCTTATTGCACACATGGTAAAGACCAACAGGTTTGAACGTATTGAGTGAATATGTTATATTCAACATGGCATAAAAGAGAATGGTGTGTGCACACCACTGCAGTTCATGCAGCCTCGAGCAGAAGGGGTACAATGTCACTAACTGAAACGTGCCCGAAAGGGGTAGATGTCAACATGCTTGCATGCCACGTTCTCTTTACGCCATGGTATTCAATATGAGATCTATCAATAACCGGAAAAAGAGGTTTATGTTAAATTATAGTCATTCAAAAAGAGTTGTAAACTATGCTTCAAATATGCCAAATTTAAAATTAAAAAAACATTAAAGACCCTTTTTTAAAATTATGATTCTTTCACGGAACACCTATTCACATTGTGTGTAACACCAGTGTTCCGCGGAACACAGTTTGCAAAACACTGTACTATAATATAGTATTCTTTTAATCTTCTTTCAAAAAAAATTCCCCATACTGTACTATTGAAGATGTGCAACGGGTAATGGAGAACTTATAGAAAAAAGATTAAAAGTAGCAAAGGCTTCAACTGTAGTTTCCTAGTTATTAAATTGAAAGGGGGAACTTGCTGTACACAGGAAAGCAATCAGTTCATAAAAACATCTTGACCAATTGTATACCTCTGATTTGAGACCTCTAAGCTAGTGACCCTGATGATTTGCTTCAAAATATTTACCTTTCTTTTATCACTGTTGCAAAGGGAAAAGTCTAGAAAAACCTGTTGCTATTCAGAATATTTCATATATGATGAAAGTATGGAGGCTGGAGAAGCACCTTGTGGTATAGATTCCCAAGGATTTTTTCAATCATTTTGATTTACTAATTTTTCCTCTCTATGTTGGAAATATTTTCTAACATCTAGGTAGATTTCTAAGAGAGACTTATTTAATTTCTGATTATTTAATTGAAAATGAATCATGAAAAAACTGGTCCTGATTGTGGACAGTGTAGACTGATCTCCTTAGAGAAAGCAGATTGTGAAATTGTATCCAACACACTTGCTAGGATCTTGAATCTTTCCATTTCACAATGGGGCCCTTGGCCATGACTAGGGCTCCTAGGTGCTTTGGTAATTCAAATAAATAATAATTAAAAATAATTGCCAATGACGAATAACACATGAAAATATGAGGAGTCAGCCAGAGTAAAACATCATCTGGTCACAATAACAAGCAATGGCTCCCATAAAGGAAAGGAGAAAGCAAACCACCTAAGAAAGACTTGAAAGATTTATGCAGAAATCAATGCATGGACTTCGGACACTAGAGTAAAGAGATGGAACACATCAATGATTGAAAATTTGCTTATGGCTTTAGAAAGACACTTCAAAAGAGACAGAGGGCTTCATTATGAGTGCACAAGAGCAGTCCTTAAGGCTTAATTACCTTTGAAACAGAATTGACCGACAAAACTGCTCCCCAAACTATAGATTGTGTTTCAGAAAGGAAGAGATGGTGGAGAATGTGTTGAGCACCGGCAGCAGCGTAGCTGGGAGAGAATTTATGAAAAGACACAATGAGGTTGCCAAATGTCCACTTTGAAGCCTCTGTGGCAAGTGTGGATTTAACATCACAATCGATGAGCTCCAGAAGACAGCACTCCTCAGCACTGCAAGAATGTTAAGAAATGTCAAAGGAATTAAAATGAATTTGAGCACCTAAAATGAGGGGGTTCTGTGAATGATTTAACAAAACTCCTGACTTCCCAAACCTGAAGAGTTGGTGCGTGGTCAAGATTTATGGATGATTCATGGTAAATTATAGATAGTAGCTTTCCCCTTTTTATGCTTAAAGATCCTGTATGCTGTGCAGCTTTTTTTTTAAATCCCCATGATGTAATATTGCAGTATAATAATCATAGATATTATTGTTGAAAAATATCAAATAGGTGCTACAAAAAAGTTTTGCAATTGTGCAAACAACGTCCTGCTAGTATGGCAGGACCTAGAAAGAGATTTTACTGCCAATATTTGAACGCTTTTGATTGGCAGTGGGTTTTTAGGATAAATTGGCACAAATTAGACCTTTACGCCCAGGAGCTTTCTGTCAAGTGCTTTTTGTTATATGCCGGCATGTAGGATTTTTCCATACTGGCATAAGAGGAGAGAAACAACCATGTAGACTTAGAAACGTGAGATTTTGTAAGCATCACCATGAAGAATTGTTAAAGGAATTAATATTTCAGAGGCGAAATCAACTTATTTAGGATGTCTAGTAGCTTCCAAAGAGTGATCATTTGAATGTTGATAGACAAAGGAATGTGTATTTGGTTGTCTGACCAGACTGGTCATCAGGCAGAGAAAATGAAGGTATATTTACATGCAAGATTAACAAAGCTGTCAGGAGAGTAAGAGGGAAAAGACGACCACTTAATCTCCATGAGGAGTGGAAACTGCACCCCAGGAAGCCTTCCTGTCTCTTGAAGCAGGGTAAATGAACTTTGGGAAGATATGAGGAAAAAGAGAGACATTTTGGCATCCTTCACCTGAAAAGACAAAGGAACAGAGCACTTAGAGATCTGTGAAAGGGTCAGAGAGTCTGGTCAGCCATCCTGGAAACAGACTTGGTGAGAAACACATCTTTGAATAAGAGAGTCTAGTTTGTTAAATCAGGTTTTAGTCTTAGACACGTATTTTTACTTGTTTTCTTGCAACCCTTTCTATCTTAATTCCTTATACTCTATATCAGTTAAACCTCTGACTTTTCATTTAATAAACTAGTTTTACTTTTACTATAAACCAATTCAGTGCTTTGATTAAAATGCAATGTTTGTGAACCCCAGTTAAATCAAGGAGCTTCTGTTTACTGTTTCTTTAAAGGAACAGCAAACTTAACCTCTGTGAGTGTTCCAGAAGAGGGCTGGACACTGCAGGGCAGAGAGTTTTTGGGAAATTTGGAACTGGAGAGGGGGGTCTGAGGTGAAGCTCCAAAAACTAACCGGGCAGTGTAAGCCCTGGTGTGACCTGAATGCTTGTAGGCTGACTGTTGGTGTCAGGGCTGTGAGCCACAGCAGTATAGCATTTAAAGCATCCAGAGTTACAGGTCAGGTGGTAACACAACGCCTTAGTGGTCTAGGTTGAACCCCAAAGCATCACATTGGGTGTACCCAGGATTGGCTCAGTTGTCTTGCATGTCACAGAAGGTTTACTGTTTCTCTGTGTGGGATGGGGTCTGGCACTTGAGGCTAGGATGGGATACATTGTGTGACTGACCATGTGCTTAGTCTGTCAACAAGCAGTTATTTGAGGTACTGGTCCAGAAAAGAAGATAGAAACATATGGGACATGTGTTAAGAATGAAACTAGGGTGTCTGCTATGCCAGATATGCCATGGGGCAGCTGGAGGAACATGTAAAAATGGCTGTCTGAAACAATTCTTTGGTACTTAGAGATGAAAAACTTGTGCCTTCACAATACAGAGGCCATGCAGAGAGAGGCCCAGGAAAAATAGGAATGGTGGGATTTCGTTTGTGCCTCAAGAATGTTTGACGGTGCAGGAAGGATGCAGATTTCATTCAGTGGAATGGATGAACTAGTTACTAGTAGTAGCAGAGCGATGTGTACAAGAGAAGGCTTTAAAATACCACAAACATTATTAAAATTGAGGAGCAGGAGAGGAAACAAACCACTTTTTGATTAAACATTCTTTTGAGAAATTCCATTTTTGATATTCAACAAGCCTTATGAAAAAAATGTTCTAAGAAATGTGAGAGCCACATATTCAGCATTGGAGACTGAAACTCAGTTTATCCATAGAATAGAAACACCACACCAATAGCAGTGTAAGGATCTTGACATTCTCTCAATCAGCATGTTTATACCCTAACCTGAAGAGCGACATGGACACCTCTAGAGATGACAAGGTACTCCAGTATCTGTAATTATTCTGTCTTTAGCTCTTTTGCTTAGGTTGCCAACCAGAATACCAATTATTATGGTTTTTTGTGACAAAGAAGACTGTTTTGAAAGACCTTGCAAACTAATATCACATAGGCCACTGAGCTACTGCCCACTGATTATGACTTTTAGTCACTCTTGAGATAGGTTGGATTTCAAAGTGGCCCCAAAATAAGATGTGTGTTTCATTACAAATCCTCTGAGTCATCCAGTCCGTTTTAAACCAGTCTTTAAAAAAAGGAGCTAACTATCTAAGCCACTCAACTGTGTACCTGTTTGGAAACCATCCAGGTTGCAACTCTGTACGTTACTGGCACTTAAGAAGCAGATTATTCAGTGTCCCAATGACCTCATCAGTGTTACAGGGGCAATCTTCATGGAAGGATGAACAGTTAGCTCATGAGTAAATTCTCTAGTGTGTTACACTCCAACAATCTCTCCTTCAAAATCAGTCATGCATGTCTTCTTTCATCTCCCCTTGCTGAAAGATAGACTTATTTTTGGATAACACATAGTATACCGAGGTGTTGATAAAGTACAGGCTAGCATGGTGTGTCTTTAAGGGCTCTCCTTCAAGATTCTAGTACAGTGGATCGTCTGCCCCAAAAGTTCTTATTTTTAAGTACTGTGATAGATCCTCCTCATGTTAACATGTGCAAAGACAGATTGTGATCAACATCCAAATTATTACTGAATGAGGCAGAATTTTTTCAGGCAGCCTTCTTGAAATGGAAGAAATAGTGATCATGAATATGAATAGCATGTATTATTTTGCCGCAGTACACTTACCTTGCTTCAAAAACTCCACCAATATGAGTATTACAGAAAGGAGGAAAAAAATGTCCTTTATGTTGTTGAATATATAGACTGGTGGAGAGGCAGTGGGCAACTTTTTCTGCTGAGTCAGCATTGAACTAGTGCCTCAGTAGGTTGCTTTGGGGCACTATGTTGGTGGAAGACACCCTCTTCTGGATGAAATGGAAAGCTACATCCTTGACCTTTGTCACTCAAGGTGCCCGGCACTTTTCACAAAAGTATGATAAATAAAATAAATGAACTAATAATAAAAAAAAACTATCATGAGGTGAGAAAGAAGAGAAGCTAATAATATGTATGATTGTAAAAAAATTGTTTTAACCTTGGAAGGTATTCAGAAATAGTGGTGATAAAAGGATATATAGGTAGAGTAAGTAAGATAGCTTGGTAAGACTCTTAGACCTAATATCCTTGCTAAAGCCTATGCGGGTGCTATGTAAAACCAAATGATTAGAGGACGAAGTGTTCAGTGTGGGTTAAGCATTGTATGCTTCCTATGTGTGGTCACAAGAAGTATAGCTGAATAATGCAATATTTTACCTAATTTGTTAAACCATAAGCATGGTACACCATATGCAGTAGCTACCAGTCTGGCATAGAATGCCATGATAATTTCCTAATAGCAAAGTTTCATTATTATGTCATCAAGATGGAAAGAGCAGTTGAAGACCTTAAAAGCTATGATTTTTCAATTCAAGATGAGCCAGTTTCTCTTGGTATATTATTCTAGTTTCCATAGTGGATTCATTGTGATGTCAAGAAAAGTTTGTGGGGGGTTTTGGGTTTGTTTGTTTTTTTGGCATTTTTTTAAAAGTGGCTTTATATGCAAAGTTGTTACAGTCTGAAATGCAGCATTTATCATTTAAACCTACCTGCCCTTGTTTTATACTTGCAAAAAAAAAAAGCATAAATCTTTAACCTTTTGATAAGTTTTCTGTGAAATCTCCTTATCTACATAAAGCCATTGGCTGTTAGATCAGCATAAACATGGATCCCCTGGTTCCTCTCCTTTCTTATCCCTCTTCTCCCCAGCTGTGCCCACCACACCAGCCCGTCTGGCTTTCCTCTTTCATGACACACTGGTGCACAGTAGTCTTGCACAGCCACTCAGCCAATGAGCACCCAGCACAACCTCGGAATTTCAGTAGTATAGGACATTTCACCTTTATTAGTACATCTACAGATAGTCCTTTGTGACCTTGTTTTACTGTAAACAATCATGAGAAGTGTGTGTAGGTGATATATCATTTACTGTGGGGTACCTGGTGGGAGGTTGGCTGGCTATCCCAGAAAGAGGACAGGAGACACTTGATACGAATTTTAATCAGGCCGTAACTTTATTATTAGATGTCTGAGACTACCCGGTGGATAAAAGTATACAGTGCAGGCAAATCCATGTTCATTCAAATAATGACCCGAGATTTCCAACAGTCCCTTTCATTTTCCATCCCGGTTCCCCAACCAACCCATGGTTTGGACCTTACCATCCATCCACCCCTCATAGGAAGGTTTAGATAGACTATAAAGGGATGGTTGGCTCCTTGCCATACCAATCATAGGTACCCCAACGCCCCACCCTGTTCCATTAATCAGCATTTCCTTTTCACGTCCATTACCAGGCCATTTATCTGGTCACTGGATGCCTTCCCTGTGGGGTACTTGCACTAGACATCCACCCCACACTTACAAAACAAGTTGCGACATAGCCTAACCACTTTTCTCCTCATCATAATAGGTCCTCCCTGACATCTGCTGTGGAGAAGGCAAAAAAACCCCACTCCACCGAAGTCAATATGGTGGTGAGGGAAAAATTCCTTCACAGCCACCCTACGAAGGAGCGAGTAGCGCAATGCCCACAGCAGGTCCTAACCCAATCAGACATTAGCACCCTGAGGGGAGGGAGAGTGGGTGCTGCCTTTCCTGCTGCATGGAGAAAGGGCTTCCAATGCCTGGGGTTACACCTTTTAAAGACTTCTGCCCTCACATTCCCAGTGCTGGAAAGCTGACCACCACCCACCTTTTTGCAGCAGTTTCTTACCTCCTTCCCCTTCTCTCACATAAAGCACTACTGTCTTCCTCTGGCAAGCCTGGACAACGTCCCCCCTTCACTTCAGGTGTGATGCAGTCATTTTCAATCCTGATGAAACAATACAGTAATGCAAATAGAATGGTTTCCTGACCTCTCTTCAGATTCGATATATTATGTGGAGTTAAACCATTGCTTCTCTCACAACCCTCTCAGTGGCATCAGATAGACCAATATACCGTGAGACAAGGTGGGTGAGGTAATATCTTTTATTGGACCAACTTCTGTTGGTGACAGAGACAAACTTTTGAGCTTACACAGAGCTCTTCTTCGAAGGTCTGGGAAATGTATTCAGTGTCACAGCTAAATACAAGGTGGAACAGACTGCACTGTGATCATTCTGAACCCTCTGGCTGTGATACCTATGAGAATCTCTATGCAACATGTAACAGGACACTTCAGAGATTATTTTAAAATGTTGCCTTTTTATTATAATACATTTTCAGAGGTCACTGTAATCCCAAAGGCAAGCCTTTAAACCAATTATCTGAAGAGAAACCAGGAAATTAGCTAGCATATCTTTTATTGCGCTAGATTTTTTTTTATTTGCATCATAAAAGTATTAATTTTCCTAAAGCTTTGTTGCCTGCTAATGAAGATATCATTGTGCTATCATACAACTGTTGACAACCACAACCCCTTAAAATTTTTAACCAAAAGGTGCTTATCTCATAACAAGCAAAAGTACAATATTTGGTTATTATAATGTATTATTTTCAGGGTCTGTTTTCAGCTTTAGTTTGAAACTCGATTTTTGGTTTTGTTTTTGCTTGTAGTAGCTAAGGACGTGAACATTTATTTTGATGAGTTAGAAGGAGTAAACAGCCCTTCCAAAGATGATGACTCTCTTCTTCTCCATGGTAATTTGACCAGTACTTCAGATGATGCCAGCAGATTGGAAACAGTTGGAGAGGTAAGTGCACATAGACTAAGCCATACAGGGAATAAATATAATTTATTTGAAAGGCTTATTCACTGCAGGCCCACTCTTATCCAATCCTGTGATCATGTGTGGGGGCTCTTAAAGATGATCTCTGCTCTAAAATTATAGCAGGGAAATATAAAATCTTTTGGGTTCAAAATCCCTTAATCATTTTTGGGGCCCTTCTGTGAACCCTCTTTGATTTATCAGCATCCTTCTCGAATGGTTGACACTAGAATTGGACACAGTATTCCAGCAGTGATTGCACCAGTGTGTTATTGGTTCATCTGGCCTATCAATGTGTCCCTGCATTAATCCTCAGGGACTGGAATGATCTCATGCATTTGTGATAGACAGCACTGGCTACCAGACATGGGACATATGTCTCCATCCACTGGGTAGTACATAGAAGAGCAAATCTGATCATGCAAAATGGTGGTAAGTAGTATGTACAGAGATGGAAGTTGCAGCTTTGCAGCAGACAATTAATATTACAATCTATATTAATTGCTTCCTCAGGGCTGGAGTC
Organism: Gopherus flavomarginatus; assembly: GCF_025201925.1. Taxonomy (NCBI): domain Eukaryota; kingdom Metazoa; phylum Chordata; order Testudines; family Testudinidae; genus Gopherus; species Gopherus flavomarginatus. The sequence goes on from NC_066617.1 coordinate 91,911,430, forward strand.
CACTAGAAAGAGCACTGAGGATCAGGCAGTTTGTGCATTAGGCCACAATCCACGGGGCTGAGCAATTCTGTCCCCAGGGATCTGTCCCAGGTGCAGTTTGTAGCTCATACCACCAATGGTGTATCCAGTAGGGGAGAATTAGTCGGATCTTCAGTGGAATAGGAGTAAGTAAGGCCAAAATTTTTCAAAGTGGGAGCACAAAGTTTAGGCCTCTAAATTCATGTTCAGGCACCAAAAAAGAAAAGAAAAGGTGGCCTGACTTTTAAATGATCTAAGCACCTACAACTCCCAGTGGTCACCCATTCAACCTTAATTCACCCCTTGACCTCCCCACCTTGGGCTTATGCATTATATTTTTAATTACATGATCACATACTGTTTTTTCCACAGTATCTCAGCCTCATTCAATGTACAAAATGGGCATGCAAATGGTTTCACTACAGTTACAGAGACAACTATAGATCTAGCACTTCCTAATCTTTGAGTGCTTGATTTTGCAGCCTAAATAACATTCTTTTAACATAGATTTTTTTCCTATGTTATTATTATTTATACTATACTACCGCCAAAAATGTGGTAGGCTCTGTACAGACACATAGGAAGATGCAGCTCCTGCTCCGAAGAATTTACAGCCTAAAAAGAAGTGATGGAAAACCATAGACATGCAAAACACAGTACCTCTTCAGAGAATAACTGTTCCTGAGTTCACATATCCCTGCTTATTCTTCTTTCCTATAGTCATAATCCTTAGTGGCATTATAAGTATTTCTCCAGCTACCAAACATGAAGTCACATACAGAGGATTATGATTTCAGGTGGGAATAAGCAACAAGAGCAGATGAGCTCTTTTTACCCAAAGATCCTATTTTCATACAAATGTCCCTTGTAATAATAACGAAGGACCAAAAGATCTGGGAAATATGATAAAGCAAATCTGCTTCTAAGGAAAAGGTGCTTCAGCGTTTCTCATGGTGAATTGACTGCTCTTTAAAAGGAAATGCAGGTAAGCAGCTTTAAAATTCCCTTGTCTTCCTACTTATATTTCTATTAAAGTCCTATTCATCTTTCCACTGTGATTATTGCCATGAAATGTATTCTGACACTAAAGGGCCATAGATTTTGAGCATGTCTTTGATACACATACTTTATAGACTCTGTGTGTTTGACTCTATATGTTTATGGAACCCAACGATGGATTCTGCGAACATGAAGTACTAATACATTCTCAGCAAAATGAGTTGCAGCTATATAAATGTGTAAGTTGCAAATGAAGCTGACAAGACAGCAAGAAACACCAGCAAGAAATGTTAGTCTTTTTTTAAAGCAAAAATGGCCTGAATTGGATGGGACAGTTTCACACTTCCACGGGAATGCTGCTGTCATGGGTAGTCATAGTAGCAGGCAGAGAGGGGATACGTCTCAGGTAGTTAAGGCCAATCTCAGAGAGTGGTTTTTAATATCAGAACAGAGATTTTGAACTGAACTCTATATTAATTGCAGAACCAGTGCAGTGACTGGTGCGCTGGAATGATGCATTTCTGGCAACCTGTGTTGCTAAGCAGAAGGCTGCTGCACTCGCTTTTGCTCCACCCCAGATATCAAAGCAATAACTCTTAGTTTAATTTGAAGATTTCAGAAAAAGGCCTAAGTCAAAGATGTTATCAGTGTGTGTGTGTGTGTGTGTGTGTGTGTGCACATACAATTTGGAGTTTGTGTACCTGAGGTTATGTAACCAAAAGAATCCAAAGATATATCAGGGAAAATGGGGCAAAATATTGACTGTTTGCTTAAGAAACATTTAAAGAAAAGCCAATTGTATTCTGAGGAATTACGTCAGAGAGACTAAATTCAGTCATTAAAATGGGAAGCAGAGGGAACTTCAGTCTGGCTTTAAACGGAAATTGGAATTTAACCTGTACTATGGAGTCACTACGGACACCTCCATAATATACATAAGATCACTGAGGCAGATCCAGTGCCGCACCTTCTGGACACGCAGCACAGAACCCACAGCCCAGGGGGAGGGGGTATAAAGGTGGCTTGCCTTTGAGCTGCTTGTGTGCCCTCTATATTCCGGGTACTACTTTAACTTACAGCAGTCTCCTAAGGGTTGCATATAGGGCGTGGAGAAGGGACCACAATCAGCCCCATTGTTTTTAAAGACTTTGCTCTACCTTTCGTTTACTTAAATATCCCCTTGCTTTTTTTTTCTCCTCTCCTCCCAAAGTGGCAGTTTTATAGGGAAAGTTTAGGCAATTTGTTTTCCTGAATTATTTTAATGCTCTGCAGAATCTTTCCCTAGTGTATTGCTGATGTCATTTGTCAGTACTGTATGCAATATAGATACAGATGGTCTCTTGTCATTTCCTAATGCTTTTAAACTTCTTTTTTACTTGACAAACCGTACCTTCTGTACCAACTCTGCACCTGGCAGGCATTGTGAAGTCAATATTTTAATGAGCGGTTCTTTCAAAAATTCCCGTCCTTTAGCCTGCAGTGAACCCAGTGTCCCAAGGCTAAGTGCCGTGTGGAACCTTCTCATTTAAACTAAGATGCTTTCTCATAACCAGAACCAAGGAGGCAAACAACACCAAGCACCCTTGCTGGGAATATTTATCCTTTTTTTCCTGCAAGATACATTTTTTATATTGATTATGCACAGTGTTCAGACGGTGCCATTTAAAATGGAAGACAATTCTCCTCTGGGAAAATGGAATGAAAATTCCTGACACTTAGTGCATTTGAAAGGCAGACTATTTGATTTTAAGAATTTTTTTTTTTATTAGCTGCAGGGTTTAGTTTATTTCTGGCAGGGATGGTTTGCCAATATCCAGACAGAGGGTGACTCATCACAATCAGGAAACTACCCCAATCGTCTAGTCAGTTTGGCTGTGGAATGTTAACAGGAGGACTCCTGCGGGCTCTTCTCCATCACTCCACTCTCACCGTTCATTCCAATGGCTGAAGAGTTTTGATATTTCAATATGTAACATTGCTTATGTCAGGCTCTAAACACTTTAATGTTTCTTTGAAAAATATCCTTCAAAACACATTTACAGCCTCCACATTTTGAGCAACATACCCCATCTACACAAACCTGCCAGCTGACAGGGGTGGTACTGAGATTATAGTGTGTGTGTGCGTGTGCGCGCGCGCACATTATATAATAGAGAGAGGTGGTGGTAAAAAAGTGGGAGGGATAAACGGCAACCTTCACCTCCACACCTAACCTGACTCTTTAAAAGAGACTGGTTTCCTGGTTTATTAGATTTTTGGAAAGGAAAGGAATCATCCTCTGCTGATCTGTTCCCCCCTACCCCAAAGGAAAAAAAAAGCTAACTCTGCTTGTTGCAAGGATAGAAAATGCTTGAACCGATCCATTATTTACAGGTAATAGTCAAGAAGTAGTGTTTTCTTTAGCCATTGCTAAAGATAGTCTGGTAAATCAGAAGGTAAATCAGAAGGTATGTTCAATAGTTCCTTAGTGTTCTAAAGTTAATCTAGTGGGACTATATTGGGATGGAAACAGAATTTTTATGTCATCGTCATGAGGGTCACTCACCAGCATGGTGCCTTCTGCTGGCCATCTCAGGGATTAGCTCTCTCAGACGGTGTGCCCTCTCCTGATGGTGCCTCTCCTGTTGTTGTCCACACCTGCAGACCCACCTCAGTCCAAGTCCCACAGTGTCCTCTTCATGACTCAGCCCTCCGGCCAGGCCACCATCCATGTTTTCCCCCTTCTGGGGGGAAGTATCTCCCAGTTCTACTGTCCAACCACTTCCCCAGAGGCAAGTGGGAGGGACCTGGGCCTGCCCACTACTCTGGGTCCCAACCCAGGATCTGTAGATAGCAGCCTCCTGCTGCCTCTCCTTAACTTCTCCACCAGTGCTGCTTAAGTTTCCTGGGCCACTTCCACATGGCCTCAGCACATTCTTCACCCTCTTCTCAGGGCTTTCAGCCCGCAAGTCCCAGCAGCCAGCCAGGAGCTCCATTATGCTCCCCAGGTCCCTGCCAGTACTGCTCTGTCCAAGGTGCTAGCTTCCTTCCACCTGCAAGGCACCCAGTTCTTCCTCCTTGAGCTCCAGGGAGTAACTGCCCCTGCTCTGCCCTGTGGTGGTTCTTATATGGGCCTTCTGAGCCCAGATTGGCTGCTTCTCACAGCCTCTCTTCCTATGGGCTGCTTCCTATGCATCCTCTTTAGGGCTCTATAAACCCCTTATATGCCAATGTGGGTGGATGCCCCATCACAGTCCTCTTCTGCCACCTGTGGAGGGCTATTGAAGTTGTTGCTGCCGTACAGGGTACCTGCCAGCCAGGGGTGAGTTATGCTCAACACAGTGGGTCATAGTCCCCATCACTTTTGAAATGCTTCCAATTCTTTAACTTTGTTTGTATGCAGATATTTTAGTACATTAAACTGTTAGTCTTCAGCTTTTGTTTCAGAATAACTCCATCTTTTACTTAATTTTATATGTTAAAAGTTCCTGTCAGACTTCAAGTGACATAAAATCTCCCTTTGTCTCCCTTTCCTCACGACTTTAAAGCTTGTCTAACGAGGTGTCCTAGTTTTGAATCTGTGAGGTCAGTACCCCTTCTGCTTAAGTGGAGACAATCAAATCCCAAATTTGTATGGGATGCTAGACAAAGCTATTAATCTTATGAAACATCACACACAAAGCACTTAGACTTGGCCCACTTCTCCTAATTGCTTACCAGTCAAGCCTTTTATATTGAATCACACTGAAATTTGTAGTTCCTTAGGTTCAAATGGTGATAGTCAACTATGCTTTGGTAATTGTTTTTGCTCTTCACAGGGAGTACCTGATAAAAACAAATCCAATGGGCTATATTTTAGGGATGGAAAATGCCGGATTGATTACATTCTGGTGTACAGAAAATCTAGCCCACAGACAGAGAAGAGAGAAATATTTGAAAGAAATATCAGAGCAGAAGGACTACAAATGGAGAAAGAGGTAAGAGAGCTTCTCTGATGAAAATTTTAAAATATAAAACTTGATAGATTAGTAAGGCCTGATTCTCATTTACTCTAAGGCAGTGATACTCAGACTGAGGCTCAGGAGTCACAAGCAGCTCCTTAATGTGTTTCCTGCGACTCTTTGCAGGACATAATATCAAACCACTGTGTGATTTAATTATTAACCAATCAGGATGCTTTTACTATGTTATTAACCAATTGTAGAATATTTGGTCAGTCTTTTTGCTGTGAGAATAATTGATATATAGAACGTGAAACAGAGAATTCACACTACTGTGGCTCTTTTGGGTAATGTTGATCTCTAATTTGGTCCTTGAGCCACTAAGGTCTGAGTATCACTGCTCTAAGACCTCTTTACACTGCCTTGTCAGAGGAAAGGGGCCCTAAAGTGGGTGTCAATATACAGAGCAGTGTAAATGGGTCCTAGTGTGAATGAGAATCAGACCCATAGATTTTAAGGCCAGAAGGAACCACTAAGATCATCTTGTCTGATCTCTGGAATTACAAGGCCATAGAATTTCATCCAGTGACTGCTGCAGTTGAGGGAATACATTCTTTCCTACCATATAAGTAAACACTATCAAGCCCTCTACTGTACAAAAATTTGAGATTAGTGAGTAACATAAATGCCATTAAAACTAATGATATTTCTGATACCACAAAGTCGACCATCAATAATGGGAAAAACTAATGTGAAATATACTGTGTCAACTTATTTTTGAACCATATGTAGCAGGGGCAAAGCTTATGAAAGTCATACATGGGTAAGTGGCTTAGTAACGTGAGGAACATGCTTAAACATCTCTTCAGATGTGCACATTTTCTGCCCATCCCCCATTTCTTTTTACATTTATGAATAAGTTAGTGTGCATGGAGGGGGCTAGAGACTCAGTGCCAGTCAGTATGGAGGACGACTAGTACTTCACCTTACTTGTGCCTCATGTACTCTCGCTTGTACTGAAGTGTAATGCTTGCTGGATCATACCATATAAGGATTTGTAGATTCAAGGCCTTCCTGAACTACCTACCATGTGTCTGTTTATCTACCTGTCTTTATACACTGTCCCACTGATTTTTAAAATGCATTTTATCAGCCATATGCCTGTAGTTCTTCTGCACATGCCCCTGAACAGCACGCTTCCTATCAGAATGCTAACTGGGAAAAAAATGGCAGGCCTTTCTCTTTGAAAGGAATGAAAATTTGATACATATCTGCCTTCCTTTTAACATTTTTTTCTGATAGATATTGTGTAGTGGTTACCATTAGAACATCAACATTTACCAGTAGCTACTACCTCAAGGTATCTTGGAAATAACCTTCATGTCACAACGGTAGTTTAATGACAGTGTATTTATTACATAGGTTTCTTGCTTGTACTCACAATGACCTGTTTCACAGAGAAAATTCAACATCATGTTGACTAGTTACTAGCTAATACAGGAGTATGTGGCCGTTCAAGCCCAGATCACAAAATCTGATCTTCTTTCATAACATAAAGTCAAGAACAAACATGAGGAAATATTTTTTGTAGCTTAAGTTTTATCAAAACAGAAGATGAACATGAAATTAATCCTGCCTATTGAGCTGTCTGTCAAATAGTTCTATTTTGAAGAACTATTTTATTCTGAGAAATTTGAAACAGGCTTTTGGATTTATTATGGCACCAAGACCAACAGTAAAAGCTACAAAGGCATTGTCTTTTATGTATTGTGGATGTTAAATGCAGCATTTTGCATGGGAAACTTTTAAAGTATTTGTCTTTAAGGTACTTGGTATCGACTTTTGAGGTTCTCTCTTTGGTGGCTATACAGTTGTCTTCTTTCAAGTCAATGGTGTTTGCTGTTTTACTGCCTAGCATACAAGTTCTCTGAACGTTCTGCCATCTCACTATTCATTTCAATTTCTCTATTATGCCATTGACATGCAGCTATATTTCTCATTAATACTGTTTGACCAAATGTGACTTCTTGCTCGAATTAGTAATTGGACATCTCTAAATTTTGTTTCTCTCAGACTGATCAAAATGAGGTTGTCACATAGCTCTAGTAAATACTTTTAACATCTAAATGTGTAGTCTTTTAGAAAATATGACTTTGACTTTAAATTAAACCCTAAGATACATATTTTATAATCATTTTGTCCTTTAATTGAATTCTAATCAGAGGAAATACCTAGAATTACAGTACCAGTAGCTTTCTCTGTACATTAGCAACCTCCAGGTTTGAACTCGATGGAATGATGGTTTGTGTCTCATTTCAATTGCATGGGTCTGTCCTTTGATGAGAGTTCCAAATCAGTCTGGGTTTCAGTGCTGGAATGTATAAGTAGCAGCTTTGGCTGGTGCTTGTTACTGTTGCATAATGAACCTGCTTCCATGGGAAGAGAGCTAAGTTTATAACTGGAGAAGGTGTGAGAGACAGCTTTCTCCAGTTCTGGCTGCTGAACGTCAGCCGGTATCAGTTGTGAATCTTGGAGTAAGGTGAACATGGGTTATTCAATAATTTTCTGTTTGGCTCTTGATTGTTTCTCATCTGGCTGCTTGACTGTTTGTGATGTTGCTTTAGAATTTTGACATTAGTCCTGTCTGCTTTAGCCTGTTTAATTTGAGATGAAGTGTTGAAATAGAAACTTAAAGGGCTATTCACATTACAACTTTGAAACCAAATTCACCAGAAACACTGCAATGAAAGGATGGCATATGATACTGGCTACTCTGACAAATACAAATGATGCAAGAGCCTGTGGAGGCAGTTTTTGAACCAGTAAGACAAATAGCATGAAATCTAAAAGTTAAATGAGAAGAGGAGGCAGGATATCAGAAACATGAAGCTGACAAAATCTGGACAGTTCCTGAATGATGAAGGTCATTAATATTTTGTCCACGTGTACCATCCCCTCAGAATTCACAGACAGGTTCCTGGGCTACGGTACATGGCTCTTGTTTGGAAATTCCACCATAATCTTCTTATCTTCAGCAATAAACAGTGAGGAGGTGCTAGCATGAAAAAGAAATCCTTAAATACTAAAGTGATTCAGGATATAGAGGGCAGAGCCGTGATAGCAGTAATTAATCTGAGTGGTCACAAGTTCACAATTGGCTAAACTTACACACTAAGCAGCACTGGTGCTGATTTTTATGTAATGTTAAAATAATTTTTTTTCAGTGTATAGGAATTGGAGATAGTATTGCTGTCTTGTCTCAGTTTGACCTGGGTCATATCCAATACATCTGTGACTGGGAGATAAAGAAGTTCTAGGTATTTAATGCAAAATATGGGCCTAACATATGTTTTTAAGAAGAACCACAGGACAGACTATATCTTTTTTGCAGTCAGATACCAAACTTTCCCATATTGATTTCTATTTTATCTTACATGGTCTCTCAAATGATGTGAATAGCTGTGATTTCTGGGCCTCAGGATTCTTATCACCCCCTATTGTTGTTCAGTTTATACTATTGGATGCAAAACTAAAATTCAAGTTCCTGTGTTTAATGGGCTGCTCAAAGATGAGAATACTGTTTGTCTGTCGATACAGTTTCAGTGGTTTCTATAACGACTGTATGGGAATCTTGTGTGGCCTATCAGAGGATTCTAATTGGAAAAATATTAATGGGAAGATAGTAATTAAGATGCTTGTGTTCATTTATTGAAGGTACTTCTATTTCAATGCATATCTGATGCATGAAAAGATGCTTATGATACCTAGACTCTCAGAATAGATTCTATTTGATTTCAACTCAGTTTACTTTTTCTTTTATTATAGTTCTTATAGCTATACTGAGTTATTGCATATATATTTTTTGCTTACTAACATTCTTTTATCCAAATTTTTGAGTATGCCATTCATAAAATGAATAATAAAATATAGCTTCAGAAACATTTGCACAATGATAAATGTGTAAATTGAATTTGGTTAATTTTTTGGGGTGAGAGTCTGTGCTGAACTCAGTCCATGGTGAGGACAACTAAGGTATCTCAAAGCTATGTTTGCGCCTTCCTAATTCTGTGCTGCTCTGCAGTACCCATTAGACAGCCCTAGGATCAGTCTAAGTTAGGACAACCTGTCCCTCGCTGCCACAGTGCTTCCCAGAATCTCTGAAGCATTGTATCCATTCCCAATGCATCCCTTTCATCCTCAGCCACATCTCCAGTATGTCTCCTACTCTTGTGAGTCCCAAACATTTTAGTACTGCAGCTCCCTTGTAGATATTTTAAAATGTGGTGTTGCCCTACAACCAAATACTGGTTTTGGTTTGTTTGTTTTTTACCAACACAGGACACTAGATTCAAGAGGGACCCTAAAATGTGGACAGTTTTGCAACTTGTCCATCACACAGTTTGTTTAATTCTATAATCCAATCGTGGCAGTGCTCACTCACCTTTGGCGTGCCCTCTTATGTCGGTGTGGGATGTTGCCACTATATTCAGTTCCAGCATCTCCTGAAATCTGCCTGCCACTGGTCCCAGGTTTTCTGTGGCTCCACCCAAGTCACCTACATCCAGACCCATTCCAGGGTAGCAGAAACAAGTCCAAGCAAAAGTCCAAATGAATAATTCTTCTGCCCTCTTGGGCTACCGTTCTCTTCTCTACTTAAAAATCCTATCTCGGGGCTCCCTCCCACAGGAGCCTACTTTACTCCCACTGTGAGTTTCCCTCTGTAGAAAAGTCCTGCCTTCCCCACAGTCTCTCCCTAGATCTTGCCCCCATTTTTTCCAGGGCCCACTATGGGTACCTTCCTTAGTCGGCCTACCCCAGGCCTTTCCCAGGGAGGGAACTCCTTACCTCCTCTCTCATGGGTCTTCCCTCCACAACCGAGCTCCCTCAGTTAACTTATTAGGCCTTGCTCTGCCTCTTCTGGCCAGGAGGCAGTTAATTAATCAATCACCCTACAGATGCAAAGCATGACTAACTGGAGTTTTTGTCCCTTATCTTGCATGTGATGAGGGTTAAACCCCATCACACCAATCTAATCCAGGTTTTTAAACTATAACTTGAAAATATGAATTTTTTGGTGAGTTTGCGCACAGCCTAAGATTTTATGAGAGAAATAGGCCTTTTCAAATTGCATAGTTGCGCAATGTTTGGATGAATCTCTGATAGCACTAGATATAAGTTGTTTTTGAAGTTTAAACAATTTCTGTGTTTAGTTTTCACAGAAATCATGGTGTTAACAGATAAGAGGAAGCAAATGGAAGCAGCACTTTCATAGCTTAATTACTGAGTTCTTCATACTTTCCTTTAAATCCAGAATTCCTGGTTTGTTAGATCTGAAAGTTGGTCTTCAGTGTGACAATCCTAAGAGATTTTCTTGATCTGAGATACTTAATGTTAGAATGGAGTCAACTCTTATCGAGAATGGATTTCAAAGCCAATCAGTGTCTGGAGATCATGTTCAACTCCAGGAAAATATTTGTCAAAATATGAATACTGTTGTCAAGGTTTTTTCCCCACTTTGAACTTTAGGGTTCAAGAAGTGGGGACCTGCCTGATCACTTTTAAGTTTAATTACTAGCTTAAATTTGGTACGCTGCCACCAGCCAGAAGTCTGTGTCTGGCACACTTCTGTTCCCCCAAAACCTTCCCTGGGGAACCCAAGACCCAAACCTCTTGGGTCTTAAAACAAGGAGAAATTAACCATCCCCCTTTCCTTTTCCCCCCACCAATCCCTGGTGAGTTTAGACTCAATCCCTTGGATTCTAAAACAAGGAAAAATTAATCAGGTTCTTAAAAATAAAGCTTTTAATTAAAGAAAGAAAAGGTAAAAATTATCTCTGTAAAATCAGGATGGAAAATGCTTTACAGGGTACTCAGATTCATATAGACTAGAGGGACTCCCCCCTGCCTTAGCCTGAGACTGAAAGTTACAGCAAACAGAGGTAAAAATCCTTCCAGCCAAAAGACACATATACCAGTTGAGAAAACAAACATAAGACTAATCCACCTTGCCTGCTATTACTTACTATTTGGAAACATGAGAGACTGATTCAGAAAGATTGGAGAACCTGGAATGATGTCCTGTTCCTCTCAGTCGCGAGAGAGAACAACGAACCAAACAAAAAGCACAAACAAAGACTTCCCTCCACCAAGATTTGAAAGTATCTTGTCCCCCTATTGGTCCTCTGGTCAGGTGTCAGCCAGGTTCACTGAGCTTCTTAACCCTTTACAGGTAAAAGAGACATTAACCCTTAACCATCTGTTTATGACAACTGTCTGGGCAAATGTGTTAATATATGGTCTTTAATAGTGTTTTGACCACTTTCATTTTTTCTTTTTAAAAGTCTAACACTGGAAACATCTTAGTAACACCCTTTTCAATGTGGCATTTCCAAAGACAAAGCTTCTGCATGAATCCTTTGATTTTTCTCTTTCATATCAAGTATATTTGTATCCCTATCACGAAGTGTGGTTCAGAGCTTTCAATTTGTCAAATATCTCCACCAGGTAAACGAACACAGTCAAGAAGTTCACATTACACACATAGTCCGCAAGGTCTGTTTTCCCACGGAGGAAATTCTGATTTCATCACACAGTTCGAAGGTGCATTATAACACTCTCCCACGTGAAAACTACCTGACTTCATTGTGAAACAGAAGTTGAATGTGGCAAGAAGTAATTTCTTTGCACTGCACCCTAAAGCCATTTGTGTTCACTGCTTGGGATTGTATAAAATAATCAGTTTTAATACAATGTCAAGGGCCTAATGTCCTTCAGGTTGCCGCTTCTTTGATGCCAAAGTTTGGCAGTGAATCATACATAGTGTCCCAGTTGCTGCTGGCGCCACTTTTGTTACTTCTGCTGCAACCTCACTGTTTTTTTCCAGTCATGGCTTCTGCCCCCTCAGTGCATAGCCCCATACAAGTAGCCTGGTTAAAACATTCATCCACTATTAATTTATCAAGGATCTTAAGTATTTCCTTCCTGGTGGTTTGGGTTGGGCTTTCTTTGTAACATAGTAGGTCTTCAGCTGTTGTACTTGCTTTGACAAATGTCACATAACACAGAAGCTGAGCCTGTTGGCTATGTCTGTGGATTCATCAAGCTGAGATGCACAATATTGATTCTTCATAACTTGTTCTATCAAGAGATCCTGGACATTTTCTGCAAGGTTATCAGTGCACTGACAGATTCTGTTTTTTGACATAGTAATGGTTTTCAGTGCCCTGGCTGCTTGTTCTCCAATCTTAATTCTATACATGTCTATTGCTGGTGGAAATAGAAGGGTTTTGCCAATGGTGTGTGCTTGTTTGCATTTTTAACTTGCATGGCCACAACATAAGATGCCTCTAAGACTTTTTGGGGAACAGTTGCTGGTTTAGACATGACTTTTTTTTTTTTTTTTTTTTTGCTAATGCTTCTCATTTGATGGAAAAAAATCACAGCTCTTATTTACAGATTCTTGGTGTTTGGTTTCTAAATGCCTCTGTAGTTTCCCTGACCTCAAACTTTCATTTACTAACACCTGAAAATAAATGGCACATTGTGGCTGTGGACTTTGTGCAGTAATATTGAGACATGAAAATCCAGCATAATGTAACTGTCATCGCATTATCTACTTTTCTTCCTTTTTTGTTTAACTTTATTAATATCATCTTCTTCAGCCAAACCTTTGCTACATGAAGGCTTAGCATTTGGTAAAAAAGGTTCCATTATAAAAATTAGATGCACCAGTCTCCCCCCTCAGTCCCCATCCCTTATCTGCTAGTTCCACCAGCACTGAAAGCCTCTCTTTGTCCTCCACTCCAGCAGGGAGGTTTCCTCCAAGATACTTCCTGCTGAATCCTGCCCCCAGCAGCAGCCTCTCTGGAGAAGGCCCTCTGCAAGGTGAAGGGCACAGAGAGGTCCTCCCTTCCCACCTCCTCCCACCCCCATAGCAACAGCAGTGTAAGATGCATAGGTAAGATGCAGGTGATTTTTAAGCCTAGTTTAACAGTCTCTTAATTAAGAAAAAATGAAAACAAGCATATGGATTTTAAAAAATTCCAAAATACTCACGAGTTCACCATGAATCCTTTGTGGCTCCCCAAGGCAACAGTGACTTGCAGTTTGGGAAGCACTGCCCTACACCAGTACTTGCAAGGGGAAATTCAGATGGAAGCCTTTAGGCTGTTTTCTGCAGGGCCGCCCAGAGGATTCAGGGGGCCTGGAGTCTTCGGCAGCGGGTCCCGGGGTGGAAGGACCCCCCCCCCCGTTGCGGGTCTTTGGGGCACTTCGACGGCGGGTCCCAGAGTGGAAGGACTCTCTGCCACTGAATTGCCGCCGAAGACTCAGCACTGCGGCGGGGGGGGTCCTTCCACCCCGGGAGCCACAGCCCCGGGAGCTAGACCATCGTCCATAAGCTAATTTCTGATATTTTTAAAAAATCAGTCAACATATTTGGGTTTCAGTCTGTTTTTTGATGTTCCCTTTCAGTTAAAGAAAGGGTTGGTTTTGTGTACCACTATTTCTCAGTTTTTTGTTAACCATTCATGTTATGTGCTTTAGTGCTATATGCCAGATTAAAAACCTCAACATTGTGACCATCAGTGTCACAAGATCACCAGGTCATCCCCTAATTGTGCTTGATTATCTACCTTAAGCAGCAACTGATATTTGTGGGGCAACATCTGGCCATTGATATGAAGCAGAATATAAAATAGGTACTCATTGCAAGACAGCTCATTCTTATCTTCACTAATGTGTGTGAACTGATAGCTACCAGTAGGTATAATTTGGGGAGCATTCTGAATCAAAGATACTATATAAGTATATTATTATCTTTTGACTTTATGGGTTCTGAATGTGTTTGTGGAGGGATAGTAAGTACTCTCTAAAGTAGTTTCCTTTAATATGGCTATAATATTGTGCTAATGAGGACAAGGCTTTAGAGGCTTAGTACTGTGTATTGAGAAAGTTGCATGTATTCAGCAGTGACTTGGCTCAAGTCTTGTTGAAAGTAATGAATGTAATGAGAAATCACAAATGACAAGAATACACAGTATAGTATAATATAGTAAATCTCGACTGATCCCGGAATGTAAAACCAAAATTAGCTTAAGACCATGTCAAAGTGAAGTAAAAGGATTGAAATATAGGCTGAATAGAGAGAAAACTTTACAAGCGGAAACTTAAAATACAGTTATATTCAGAAAAGTGATTATGTGAAAATGCCACATTTTTAATCAACAGCTCTTCCTCCAATATATATACAGTTATAGCAGTGCTCTTTTCTGACAAAAAATAATTTCTCCTACTTTGTTCTCTTGTTAGTACTTATGAGCCAACACAGTTATGTTGGAATGAGCTATGTTCTGTCCCCGCTCATGCATCATTGACAGTGTTACTAATGAAGTTCCAGTTGTACACCCTTTATTATTGGTTGTGATGCATGAGTTGGAAAGAATAGCTTAACTTGCAGAACCCAAGTTGTGTTTGCAGAGCTGGCAGTTAGAAAAGATATTGTGTAAGCTTAGGGTGACCAGATGTCCTGAAATTATCAGGACCATCTTGATATTAGATGCTCTTCTTATATACTCAGCTATACCTCCCCCTCCCGATTTTTCATACTTGCTAGCTGGTCACCCTATGTAAACTCAGCATGTAGGTCATTGAGAGGCAGTAATTTTAGTCACACTAAGATCTTGTCCACACAGAGCCTTAGTGTGCGGCAAGTTGGGTTGTGAATCTACGGCGCTGTATAGCCAGCTAGCTGTGTCGACCTGCTGCCACACACTCAAAATTCAATAGTGTCTTTTGACCTATTGCTGAGGATCTGCCTTTTAAGTGCTGATGCATTCTGAATCGGCTATGTTATATTGTTTTGTTCGTATTACTATTTATATATTGTCTCTTTTGCTGTCTTAAACTTCGTTTTAAAATATACTTCGGGAAAGTTGCAAGATGAGTAAAATCCAATTCCTTCCTGTCCTTTCCTTTTTAATTCCCTGTCCTCTAACTTATCTCAGCATCATCCCTCCTGCCACATGCACGCACTTGCCCATGTTCATGTACATGCACATGCACATACATGCACACACAGAGAAACTGTAACCAACATTTATTTCAAAACTCCTACTGCTTTTTTTAGAGCTTGGATTTCACTCTACACCTGCATTAAGCCAAATACCAAGAAATCTGATCAAGAATTGCAAATTTTCTCTCCCAGTTGGGCAGACATTTGGGAAAAGCTAAATCTTCTCTGATCTTTCCTTTTGAATAAGATCAACTGCAGTGTCAATTTACTATCTGACATGTCTTCTGTTATAGACTATGTTAAGCATTTGGATAGATTTGACTCTCTATAATAGGCCATTTCAGTTGCTTACTTTTCTAATCCTATTATCCAGTATGTAAATAGTAGGAGCTAATGAATTTACAGAGGAAGTTATACCATATGTGGTAGCTGCAGTTTCATGATCAGCATAAATACCACATTATTAGCAGGCACAGTTTATTATTTAGATTTCTAAGCACCATACCTGACTGCAATCACAAATCAAGCACTTAGGCATTTAAATGTCAGCCATGGATTCCAAGCCTTGAAGGGAGCACCGTGATCATCTACTCTGACCTCCTGTATAACACAGGCCACAGAACTTCCCATAATAATTCCTAGAGCAGATCTTTTAGAAAAAACATTCTAGCTTGATTTTTAAAATGGAGAATCCACCACAATCCTTAGTAAATTGTTTCAATGGTTAATTAGTCTTTTTGTTAAAAATTAATGCCTTATTTCCAGCCTGAATTTGTCTAGCTTCAACTTCCAACCATTGGATTGTGTTACACCTTTCTCTGCTATGCTGAAGAGCCCATTATTAAATATTTGTTGTCCATGTAAGTGCTTACAGACTGTAATCATTCATCCCTTAACTTTACATTTCTTAAGCTAAATGGATTGAGCTCCTTGTGTCTATCACTACAAGGCTGGGTTTCTAATCCTTTAATTATTCTTGTGGTTCTTCTCTGAACCCTCTCCAATTTATCAAAATCCTTCTTGAACTGTGGGGATCAGAACTGCACGCAATATTTCAGAAGAGGTTGCACTGGTACCAAATAAAGAGGTAAAACAACCTCTCTTCTCTTACTTGAGATTCTCCTCTTTATGCATTCTGGGATTGCATTAGCTCTTTTGGTCACAGCATCACACTGGGAGCTCATGTTCAGCTGATTATCCACCACAACCCCCAAATATTTTTCAGACACACAAACTGTGCCTTGAAAATTGCACGTGCAACAAAAGAATCCTCGGTAAGGCCAAGCTGAAAATCAAAGCCAACATATGCATTAGCTGTGAAAGTGAAAGCCTAGTTATTTACTTTAACATGTTCAGCTGCACGCTCTCTTTGTTGTTTTCTTTTGACAAGTGGCAGGTAATCCATGTGGCTCAGCATGTGCAAGCCATACACAGATCAATTGCCCATACAAAGTTTCATTCTACACTGAACAGTAAATCAGTTAATTCTGTAATGCAAAAAGCTCTCTCAGGAGACTTAATAAAATCCGTGTTTCAAAGATAATCCATAGATAAGTGAATAGGTATCCAAAAGAATGGCACACAGTGCCAGGTTTCCTTTTCATAGATTGCACTGCTCCAAAAAGGCTTTGTCATTATACTGTAGAGGCATCTTCAGTTAACTGGGCAATATGAGAAAAAACGATTTAGTAGCCAAGCAAGAGAAACAATAATTGTGGGGGTGTTTGTTTGTGTTTTTTTTTATCATGATGCTCAATGAAGATTTAGATTATGAGCACTGAAGAGGTACTTGGAATTCTATATGGATGGAGTTTGAACTCAAGTTTCACAATGCAGTTTAAAAAGTAGACTTTTGACCCATTTCCCTGGGATGTGTCTAGAGTTCTTTATAAAGTAAATGCTCTGTGTAGTTCACAAATTACAGTCTTTTACACATAGACTGTAAAAGTGGCAGGCAAAGAAGTCTGGTGTGAATGTAGTAGGAAATGTTTCATTGAAATTATTGATTTGCATTTGAAGAGAATAGAATAGCTAGATCAGAGGTGGCCAACCTGAGCCTGAGAAGGAGCTAGAATTTTGCAATGTACATTGCTAAAGAGTCACAGTAATACCTCAGCATTTCCCCCCCACCGGCAGCCCCACCAATCAGTGCCTCCGCCTCCCTCCCCGCACCTCCCGATCAGCTGTTTCATGGCATGCGGGAGACTCGGAGGGGGAGTGGGAGGAGCGAGGGCACGGCAAGCTCAGGGGAGGGGGTGGTAAGGGATGGAGTGGGGGCAGGGCTTCTGGCAGAGCCAGGGGTTGAGCAGAGAGCACCCCCCGGCACACTGGAAAGTTGGCGCCTATAGCTCTAGCCCCAGAGTCGGTGCCTATACATGGAGGCATATATTAACTTCTGAAGAGCCACATGTGGCTCTGGAGCCACAGGGTGGCCACCCCTGAGCTAGATAATATTAAGAAACTGGAATAATGGTTTAATACCAATGGATTGAAAAGATTTCCACAAATAGTCCATTTTTTTCTGCAGAGAAGTTCAGCATTTTTCTCTTGACATAGTTTTCTGTGTCCACTCTTTGTAAATCAGGTTTAAAACCTTTGGATGACACTGTGTTCAGAAACATCTGGCCTACAAAGGATTATATGTGGAGCACTCCATCTGAAGAGGAGATATTTTTTCTTCTTACATTAATATGTTCTCTTAGACTCAGACTTTAAGGCCAGAAGGGACCATCATGATCATCTAGTCTGACCTCCTGCAAGTTGCAGGCCACAGAACCTCACTCTCTTTCTCCTGTAATAGGCTTTTCACCTCTGTCCGTGTTACGGAAGTCCTCAAATCATGATTTAAAGTCTTCAAGTTAAAGAGAATCCACCATTTACTCTAGTTTAAACCAACAAGTGACCCATGATGCAGAGGAAGGTGAACCCCTGCCCCAGGGTCTCTGCCAATCTGACCTGGTGGAAAATTCCTTCCTGACCCCTAACATAGTGATCAGTAAGACCATGAGCATGTCAGCAAGACCCACCAGCCAGACATCTGGGAAAGAATTGTCTCTAATAACTCAGAGCCCTCCCCATCTAGTGTCCCGTCTTCGGTAGTTGAGGATTTTTGCGACTGGCAGTCGCAGATGGACCACATGCCATTGTAGGCAATCTTATCATACCATCCCCTCCGTAAAGTTATCAAGCTCAGTCTTGAAACCAGTTAGGTTTTTTGCCCCCACTGCTCCTCTTGGAAGGCTGTTCCAGAACTTCACTCCTCTGATGGTTAGAAGCCTTAGTCTAATTTCAAGCCTAAACTTGTTGATGGACAGTTTATAGCCATTTGTTCTTGTGCCAAATAATTCCTCTCCATCCCTGAAGTTTATCCCTCTGATGTATTTATATACAGCAATTGTATCTCCCCTCAGCCTTCATTTTGTTAAGCTAAACAAGCCAAGCTCCTTAAGTCTCCTCTTGCAAGATAGGTTCTCTATTCCTCTGATCATCCTAGTAGCCCTTCTCTGTATCTGTTCCAGTTTGAATTCATCTTTCTTAAACATGGGAGACCAAAATTGCATACTGTATTCCAGATGAGGACTCACCACTGATTTGTACAGTGGTAATAGTACTTCCCTATCTGTTCTGGAACAACGTCATCTGATGCATCCTAGGACTGCATTAAACTTTTTCATGGCTACATCACATTGGAAGCTCATAGTCATTCTGTGATCAACCAATAAACCCAGGTCTTTCTCTTCCTCTATCGTTTCCAACTGATATGTCCCCAGATTATAGCAAAAATTCTTGTTGTCTTAAATGCATAACTTTGCACTATTAAATTTCATCCTGTTTCTATTACTCCCATTTTCAAGGTTATCCAGATCTTCTTGTATGATATTCTGGTCCTTCCTGGATTAAATTGTAATTATTCTATAAGATATATTTTTTGTAGCTGCATTGATTTCATAGCAGAGTATTTGTCCACTGTAGACTCTAGGAGAACCTGTTAGATCCAATAGTCTGTAGCTACTTAGAGCACAGTGAGAGCTTTAGATGCTTAAGGATTGCAAGACTGGGCCCTTACAATACAGTTGTGCTGATTTGGTGGTCAGAGCTCTAAAACTGCCCCGAGTTAGAGGAGAAGCAGGCCTCTCTGGAAATGACAGCCAAATGTAGTAGTGTCCCATTGAATTCTCTAGGCTTTAACACTGAGTCACCCTGAAAAATGGCATCTTTTCTTACAATATTTCGGAACCTGCAGGTGAACAGGAGTAGCAGCCTCATAGATCTGGTTGAATTGCATTGAAGCCAAAATGTTCTGACAAAGTTTTCATTGGGAAGGTTTTTTTGGTTCTTGAGCACACTGGTCAGCAGACAGCACATGTGCTACATACACCCTCTATAACCTGGTGGTTGGAGTGTGAGTCCAAGGTTCAAGTTTCTGCTCAATTCAGAGTGACCTGCATTGGAAATTTTTACTCTGAATCAGGCAGAGCAGAGGCTTGAACCTGGTTCTCATATATCCCAGTGCCCTAACTACCAGGCTGTAGAGGATGAATCTCACACTCAAAAAGCTCAAATTTTGATTAGAAAGCTGAGACTCTGACTCAGTTTTGTTTTCATTAAAATGTTCTAAGGGCTTGTTTTGGTTCCAGTGCCGAGCTAAAACAAATGTCAAAAGTTGCCACAAAACAGAATCATCATCCTCTAAATCGCTCTCCTGATATGGCCCCCCACTACTCCACTCCATGCGCAGACAGATGATGCAACAGAGTAAGGGTTGCCTTATTTTCTCTTATTCCCCTTCATGGGTGCATAAAGCAAGAGAGATGTTTACCCACCATATATCTCTTAGTTTTTATTGGGGCTCTTGAGGCTTTACTGTGTGTTCAGAATTAGCTACAATAATATGCAGTTATAGCTTTATTTGTTTCTTGCCCTTTTGTGGGTGTAATGCACTGATGTGAGTGAGATTTAGCAAAGCCTGAACTGGGGGAAGCATTCTGTGGAGATAGCCATGAAGTCTGAAAGCCTTTGCCAGCCAGTTAGACCTGTCCTTCTGGTTAAGCTCTTTTCTAAATTACAAAACCCCATTCTGCTCATGTAAACCTTTTATATTCAGACATGAAAGCTTTTCAAATAATCCCTCAAAATGCCTTGTAGGCAAAACAGTTTAAAGTAACATTCCTCTGGCAGTTTTAGTACTACAGTATTTATTAAGTCTGTTAGACATCCTTTGTAATTTGTATTAATAGGTTTACATAGAGCTTTCCATTTGGAAGGAACAGCACTGACTCCTTTGTAAAATATTCATTGTTAAGCACTAATATAAAAACATTGTATTTATCTTTTGATGCAACCATCTCTCTACTTTTCTTCTCCCTGTTTAATATTTGAAAGATGAAGCCCTTCAGAGCTAAATAAAGGTAGCAGAAAACTAAAATAGAGAGTGGTTAGTTTGAGGGTCTTGATCCTACAGTTGTTTAGTCTGCAGAATTCCTGTTGGTTTCAATGAGAATTCTGTGCATGGCGTGTTGATGAATTTTAGGTGCTGTTATAGACTTTGGACCTTCATGTTTTAAAATTTAGCTTGCTGACCTTTGCTTTGAGTTTCATATATGAATGTCACATTTTGAAATATTGCAAGGGTGGGGTGCTAATTATAGCACAGTACCCAGGTAGATTTTCATTTGAACGAATATGCCCAAATATACATTTCTGGGAAATACAGTTATAATTCTTTCCCCTCTAGAACCTGACATATTTTGATGCCTGTTGAATAACAGATGTCTAAAACTGAAAATAAAGCATTCAAGTATTTAGAACATAAACATTTTGAATCTGTATAAATAGGTTTTACAATGAAGTCAAGTCAGTTAGAGAATTAGTTTCTATCCCAAACATTAAAATCCATCAAATTTTAGTGGATTGTTTTTCATATATTTTAGTGTAATATGCTTGGTCTCAGAACTAGAAACTGTTTTTGAAGCACACATCAGCAAGTTCCGTTGTCTGTTTCCTATTAGCTTGATTTCTACTTGCCCAAGTCAACTGAATGTTTTTCCCTAATATTAAAATTCTTTCTTTTGAGAGGAAAAATTACATAATGACTTTTTATCAATGTCATATGACCTTTGTTCATAGGTGATTCTTGTAAAAAATGGTCACAGGATTCAGACACTTATAACACTCTTCCTATCCCACTATGTATCTGAAATATACCACATTGATTTTTTTCTGAATTACCAAAAATAAGAGAGAGTAGCATTTTGTAATGTAATTTTTCGTTTACAACTGTTCCTAAAATAGAAGCTTTTACAGAGATATCCATGGTATGGGCAAAGCTTCTCAGGCATATTTAAGTATGTCACTCTTATTTGTTGCTGTTCTTTATACATCCAAAACCGTTTTATAAGTCTGTAAGCTGCAATCAGATGGGCTGAAGAGGCTTAGAACCCATTTAATTATCTCTCAGTGAATGCACAGTTGGGATTTACAGCCCTTTCACCATCCATATCATTAGGCCATTTCCAAACAATTTAAAAAAATCAAATGTTTTAAAAGTATAGAAAATACTTAAAATGCATATAATTTTCATAAATTGTAGTTTAATCAAATAGATATGCATATTGTTGTTGTTATCTAAAATGTGCTTTGAAATTCACTTGCATTTCTCTTCTTCCTTTCCCATCATTGTAAGTGAAATGCCAATTTTCTGAGTGACTCAGTATCAAAGTTTTCAGAATTTAGTGGCAGTCTTCCACCCCTGTAGCATTGAGACTGTCTGGAATCCTCATCCCTCTAGAAGTGATAATGGTACTCCAGTGTATTTCACTGCATATATAGGAACTTAACTCCCATTGATTTAAATAAGTTTTAGGCTCCTAAATACCTATGAGGAGCTGGACCACCATGTTTCTTGTCTACCAGGGATCTCTTTATCTACTCTACTCAACATGTGAGTCATCCTGGCTGACAAGCCCCTCAGTGAGGCAACTGTAATATTTGTTTGCTATGACATGACCCAGCCAATCTTGTTTTCAATGTGTACGTGTACAATGGTGATGGCTAGGGAACCTGCATATTACCTGGTTGCAGTTAGTGTCCTGGGTGATGTGGATCATTTATTCCCTCTTATTTCCCCTGCATTTTTCCACTGTGCATTCATTGTCTACCTCTACTCTTCCCATAGCTAGATATTAGCAGGCCTCCAAGTGATTCTGCTGCTGTCATGTTTGGAAGGATAATTGCAAAGAACAAAGGTTAGCCGATATATAATGCTACTGAACAACTGAGCAGACCAAAGCTGGCAGGAGTGGCTCTTTTCTGAAGTCCACTACTCCCATTCACTATGAAAAAGCAGGGTTGGGGGAAGGATGGGGAGAGAGAGGAGGAAGTAATAAATCCTCCTCCCTTCTCCCAGTTTACTTTCTCCCACCTTCTCACAGGGTTTTATTCTTGTCTCCTGCTCTTCTCCCTCTACAATCTCTGTCTGAGTAATCTCATGGCCTCACACAACTTCAGCTATCTCTCTATGTTGATGACTACAAATCTAGCTCATCACTCCCTCCCTACCTGCCTCCCTCCATCAGAACATGTGTTTCAGTTTGACTTCCTGACATCTCCTCATGAATGCCTTATTTTTCCTCTCAGATTCTCACCACTAGCCCCATTCTTGGTCATTGGGAACAGCACCATCATTTTGTTCACAGTTTGACTCCTTCCCTTCCATTGCCCTTCACATCTAGGCTGTGTCCAATTCCTGTTGCTTCTTCCTCCACAATATTTCAAGATTAGACCTTCTTTTTCTGTCCAGACTTCTAACAGCTCTTGAGCAGGCCCTTATTATCTCCCATCTTCTTTGACTCTCTGTGACTATCACTTGAGGATATCTCACCCTCAGTGGATAAGTGGAGGACACTTGTAGCATGCAATGTTTGGCTTCCTATAAAACAGTGTAGAAGGATGTCCAGACCAGTGAGGGGTTGTGTCACCTCCTGCCCTGTGATGTGGGGTGCCTCACAATGTTGCGCTGTTGTAGTTCCCAACCTGGGCCACTTACAAAACAGCCAAACAGTATGAAGATCATATCCTGAATGTTTGTGTATAGCTGCAGTCCTGGTTGCATAACTCTAACCCCAACAGCCTGTTAGCAACACACCAGCCCCACTCTGGCTTCCAACTGCCTTGGTTACTACTTGCAGGGTGATACCAACACAATCCCAATCCCAAATTTCCCCCAAAATATATGTTCTCCAGTGTCCTGTCTCCTCCTGGACAATTCAGATACTATAGATCCATTGCCCCTTAAGGGGTCAATATCCAGTTTGTTAATTTCAGTGGAGTTACCAAACAGCTTGGTTAAAACACAATACTGGATTAGTTTTGATTAAAAATGTAATGAGTTTATTTAACTATAGAGAGATTTTAAGTGAATATAAGGTATTAAAGTCAGAAATAGTTACAA
Organism: Gopherus flavomarginatus; assembly: GCF_025201925.1. Lineage (NCBI taxonomy): Eukaryota > Metazoa > Chordata > Testudines > Testudinidae > Gopherus > Gopherus flavomarginatus. Next base: position 91,934,828 of record NC_066617.1, read on the forward strand.
GAGAAATCAAGATAAAATGCTTTCTAGTAGCTAAGATTTAACAAACTAGACTCGGTTCAAGGTAAAATCCTTACCTCATGTTCCCAACAACATTTCTGACCAAATTCTCGGGTCAGGATGCCCTCCCCCCAAAAGTCAAAGGGCTAGTTCCTTTGTTGTCTTAGGTGGAAGAGTGTGAAAAACCAAACTTTTCTCAGAAAAGTCTCTCTCCTTGTCTCCTGTTGGAGCTGTTCCACTTTGTGTAAATAGTTAAATATTCTTTGGGTCATCAAGAAAGACAATGAGTCTATAGTGTGGTGGCTAGGGTACTCCACTGCAATGTGAAAAACTCAAGTTCAATTCTCTCACATCCCAGGTGAGTGCCCTAACCACTGAGCTGTTGGCAGGAGCTTCTCTCTCTCTTCCACACACTCCTGAAATGTCGAAGTTTTGTTCTGATGCAAAAGAAAACAAATGTAACACTGCATTGTTTTGCAAAATGGAATTCTTGTTTTCTGACCAACCCTACTACCGCTAAAGGCAATTATCTATTTTTTACATAAGACACACACACACACACACACACACACACACACACACACACACACACACACACACACACACACACACACACACACACACACACACACACACACACACTATGTGTGACTATGGCAAAGTAAAATTAGATTGAAACTCTACTGCCCATAGTACAAGGACTGTGATTGTGTACAAATCTTATGTGAATTTGTAAGGAACTGGGCAGGCTACTTGTATATTTCTTCCCCCTCTTGCTCAAAGACAGGCACAGTCTGGCCCTAAATATTTACCATTAGATCCTGGGTAAATTGTAGGTATTCTTCAGTTCTGATCATTTGTATTTGACTGCAAAGTACAGGTCTGTGTTCCCAAATACAAATTATGTTTCTAAAGGCATTTAATATGTTGCATAGTTTTAAATTGGTTGTGTTTTATATCACCTAAGAATTTTTATTATAACCTTTTACAAACTCAGTAATATGGGCTGATCATTTTATGTCTGCAGATCAAGCCAAATGCAGGTTTAATAATGCATTGTGTCCCTCTTGGGGACATATTCTACCTAGTTACGTCAGCAGATGCAGTTCCCAGGAGCAATGATAACAATTTAATATAAACATCCAAAACCATAAATCTGTTACACTAATTATACTCCTGGGTACTCAGCCATCTGGTAAATTGGATTGTTCCTTTATGAATTAAATTGATGGCTTTCACAAAGAAGAGGCTTTCTTGTCATGCCTTTATACATTTGACTTCAAAAACAGTTATACTTGAAACATAAGAATCAGCTTCTACTTTAGCTAGTGATAAGTATGTATTGATAGTAAAATATCCTGCCCTGAAACCTACTGATACCTTTTGAAAATATGGTCAAATTACCTGAAAAGGGAAATTACCAGGAAAAGGGATAGTTTTGGGAAAGCTCCCTTCCAAAATACCACTGTGACCAAAATAATCTTTATTTTTATTTTTAAAAGTCTTCATTTCTTTATTGATTTTTTTTTTAGACAGTGAAATCAAACTGTACCTGAGATACAAAAAATATCAATAAGAAACAAAAATCAAACAAACACTTTAGAAAACTAAAGTTCCGGACTGCTTCTTCACCTTACCTTGATAGCACCTCTGTAAGTCTCATTTGCTTCCTCTTTTCTGTTCTGTTCAGGTTCTTATGCCCTATTCCCATTAACTTAGCATTTGAGCACCTTCCAGAGTTAAAAAATTAAACAAGGAGACTCACAGCTGTCAGTTGAAGTTTCATCTGCATCCTTCTTCCCCTTGTCCTGCCCCCCAAGAGTACGGGAAGAGGTAATTGCACTTGTAGGGTTTTTAGTTTGTTTGGGGTTTTCTCAGTGAGTTGATGATCTGTGTTAGTCTTCGGGAAGGCGAGTTAGAAGAAGTGCTTTGTGGATCTGGATTAGCACGTGGTGAGCTTTGCAGTGGTTCTGAGTTGCTGTTGGAAAGAGTTCCCCAAGCTCAGGCTAGTCCCCTCTAAAAACCCAGTCTGAGGCCAGGTCCACACTACAGCGTTAAATTGATTTAACGCTGTACCCGTCCACACTACAAGGCACTTAAAATCAATTTTAAGCTGTCTTAAAATCGATTTCTGTACTCCAGCTAAACGAAAGGAGTAACCCTAAAATCGATATTACTAAATCAATTTAGGGTTAGTGTGGATGGAAATCGAAGTTATTGGTCCCATTCTTTTACTGAGCTACCCAGAGTACACCGCTCCGGAAATCGATGGTAGCCTGGGACCATGGATGCACACCACCGAAGTAATGTGCCCTAGTGTGGACGCGTAAAATCGATTTTATAAAATCTGTTTTATAAAATCGATTTTATTAATTTCGATTTTACTCTGTAGTGTGGACGTGGCCTGAGAAAAGCTTTACTCTTGTGAAAGACAGTTCCATTTTTCTTGAGGCATGGAACAGTAGAGGATGGAGGGTCCTGAGGATGAGGTGGTCCTTAAGGTGTCCTAGGACCAGGCCATTTAGCACTTTGAACATAAGGTTGGGGGCTTTAAACTTACCCTGTTGTTCCATGGTGAGCAACGCAAAGAATGGAGAGCTGGAACAGAGTACTGTTAGCAGCCTGTTTTGCTGGGGAGGCACACTGCTACATTCTGCACCAGCTACAGTTTTCCAGAGGCTGAGGGTTTCCCACCCAAATAACCTGCAATGCCATAATCCAGATAGGAGATGACAAAGAGATCTGTATATTATCATTGCTAAGTCACCATCAGCCACAGCATTTGCCTTCATGGCCTTATGTGGAGGAGAATTCCACAGGTTGACTCGGCTGTGCATAAATCCCCTCTCTCTCTCGATCCCAGTACAAAGTGACTAGAATCATTATCAAATCTGAATGGTTTGAGTAGGTAGTGGTTTGCACTCACTTAGCACTGTTGTAAATGACTTCATAAGGTGTGGGGCTATGGAGAATCAGGCCTCCTATATCTTGAATTTATCAGTTTTTCTCTTTCTCAACTACCTTAGCTTTCTCTGCTTTTGCTGCTGGCTCTTCTTATTCATCTTAATAATGCTGACTGCTTTCCTCATCTTTCCTGCATTTAGCATTTTGCAGCATCTTTACTGCTTTCTATGTCTTGGATTTCTTATGTAATAACTAGGGCACTTCTTTGTCAGACCTTAAGAGAAACCATTGTTCTAAATACAGTTCAGGGTGATTTTTCCTTTTGCCTTGCTCACAACATATACTGAAGTGCTTCATCCACTGAGAAGAATTTATCGCTTCAGACAGTTGCCAACATTTACAGCACCAGGCTTTCTATTTTCCTGTTAACTTTGCTGCCACTCTGCTTTCATACCATGTATGGTAGTGCTGTTTTTCTCAATAGTTGCACAGAACTCTTTCCTCATTAGTGCTTTGACAGTTTTGTATTCATCTGTGCCTCCTAAACTCCTAAGTTAAACACTGCTTGAAATGCTGAATAAATGTTGAGACATCTTTTATCTTGTCCCTGTTTCCTCTTAGAACACTATTTTAACAAGGCAGTGGAATATGGCCATTCTAGAGCCCAAAGGGTTTCAATACTCCCTCCCTTAAGTAATTATTCGTGATTAAAAAAGTATATATATATGGGAACCAAAATAACTGATTGCAGTAGGCCAGTAAGAAAATGTGGATTCTTTTAGCCACAGCGGTGGACACAGAACTGCTCTGCGCAGTGTGACATTGTGGTTCCTCCATTTCAAAGGGATGGGCCTGCTTACTTCTAAAAATTATAAACCTAATGTGAAAATTAGAGTAATTCAAAACTGTTCCTCCAGGGTTGTCAGTGGAAAGGTTTTTGATGCTGGAGGTGTTCCCGCTACACTTTCAGTCAAGTGGATGTGGTGTAGTAGTGAGGTCAAAAAGTAGTATGTGTGATTAGTAGTGTTAAATGATGGGGTAGGGGAACATCTGGAGAGAGAATGGAGTAACGGGGTGCAGAGTGACTGAGTGAGATTGCATATGATGCTGAGGCAGAAGTGAAAGAGCCTTTGTTCTTAGCTTTTACTTTAAACTATTTCCCAACTGATGACCATTTATCTTCCACCTTCTCTTTCCTCTCTAAGGCAATGTGATAACTGTTGTCAGTAAGACAATATGGTCCCACTGGTAAATATTGTATTAAGAAATCCCACATACTATCTGTGATTAAGATTTCAATGGTCCAGTTATTCAATATTCATTTCTTTTCAAAACCTAGTAGAATGAATATACATTTGTATGTTATTGTGCAATTTTTTTCAACCCATTTCTTCACGAACTGACACACATTTCTATCCTGATATTTGAAAATATATCATCCACAATGGTACATATTCTTTTTCAATTGAAGTCAACCTTGTGACACTGCAGTATTGAATGATGTAAAATATGGTGTCTATGCATTACATTTCTTGAATACGTTGGGTATGATTTTACATTAAAAAGATATGGTGAAATATCCTTTATATTATAAATAATTGTATTTCCAGAAATGATGGTTTGTTAACAAAATGTTCAGTGTTTTGGATATCTTTCTTTTGTCTCATGCTATAATGCTGATGACACTTTACCCCATACTTTACCACACCTACTGGAGAAATGATTCAGTGTTTGGTGATCTTTACAGGTGGACATATCTTTTTGAAGTTGTATTTTCATAAATTCATCAGGGAACGATGGATGGATAGATAGATAGAACAGACAAGCCCAGGATTAAATTCACCTCTGTATAACATATGTAATCAGATCAGAACTGACATTGCCTAATGCTATGGTGGTGGTGGACCTCTGATCAAAAAGATACGATTAGAGCTAACTTCTCTCCCAGCAGTCTCTCCCTGCAAACCCCAGGGTTCATAAATCTATACATGCAAGCTCAGAATTGGGATAGCAGACAAAATCTATAACTTATTTATCTCAACCATTAAAATAATTTTGTATCTCCTAACTTTTTTGGCATATGTAAAATGTTTTGTATCAGACATACTTTATCAGTAGGTACATTGTAAAAGGCAGTAATGGGCTAGTGGTGAAGATAGTGGTTAGATTATTTTTAGCCTTTTCAGCATAACATGCTAAGAGCTGATGTTGCCTCATGGCAAGGAATTTGACAAGCCCTAAGGAAAATTGTGAGTTGTCCTTATCGTATACTGACCTTGCTTTATGTAAAGCACATCTTTCAAGGCAATGAGAATTGTGTCGTTCTCCATAAGGTCCATTTTTTCATTTTGTACTCAGGGATATGTTTAAGTATTTCAGCTTTCTGCTTTCTCTCTAGTTATAATCAGTCCATTTAAGAAACCTCAAGAGCTTCTATAAAATCGTCAGTATTGTCTTTTGCAGACGCTTCCAGTTCTACTAAAACATTTTTCCATCTTCAGGTAATCTAAGTAGGTATATAGGGGGAAGGATAGCTCAGTGGTTTGAGTATTGGCCTATTAAACCCAAGGCTGTGAGTTCAATCCTTGATGGGGCCACTTAGGGATCTGGGGCAAAAATCAGTACTTGGTCCTGCTAGTGAAGGCAGGGGGCTGGACTCAATGACCTTTCAAGGTCCTTTCCAGTTCTAGGAGATTGGTATATCTCCAATTATTATTTTTTTATATATAAACCCAGGATAATCCACTCCTACTCTGGCTGGATAAAGAAGGTGAAATGCCTAGCTCATCAAGTTGTGTTATGCGGTGGGGGCAGGGGGGAGGGGTTTGTTTGTTTGTTTGTTTGCCCACTGAACTCTAACTTTTCCTCCTCTTGGTCAGCCTGAAAGTATAACAAAGATTAATCCACTACATTGTCTATTAAGCTTGATTTCTTTTGGTCCCTTGTTACATCCTATACTTAAAAGCAGCAAAGAATCCTGTGGCACCTTATAGACTAACAGAGGTTTTGGAGCATGAGCTTTTGTGGGTGAATACCCACTTCCTCAGATGCATGTACATGATACTTGACATCCTATACTTAGTTTACCATAGAAAGAGTTACACAATCTAGCAGTTTTAGCATTTAGGGGAGGGTGACAGATCAGGGCTCAGTCCAGATGAGTGGGGGGCTCTGTCACCCCTGCCCCGTAACTTGGTGTTCCCTGCAATGCCTTGCTGCTGTAGCCTCCAATCTAGACTGCTCACAAAGAAGCACCAGCATGCAGGTCAGTCCCAGATGTTTGTGTAACTCAGAGGTGAAAGTAAGCCGGTCCGGTCTGGTCCGGCGTACCGGCAAGAGCCAGTATGCTGTGCCGGACTGCACCGGCTTCCACGGCAGGAATTTAAAGGGCTCTGGGCTCCCCGCAGCAGCGGCGATCCCAGAGCCCTTTAAATCCCTCCCGTGGCTCGGCAGCTGGGCTGGGGCTGGGATTTAAAGGGCTCAGAGCTCTCCGCCACAGCGGGGATCTTAGAACCTTTTAAATCCCATCCGCGGCTTGGCGGCTGGGCTGGGGCCGGGATTTAAAGGGCTCAGGGCTCCCTGCAGCGATGGGAGCTCCGGGCCCTTTAAATCCATGCCCGAGCTCGGCTGCCAGGCTGGGGCTGGGATTTAAAGGGCCTGGACCTCCGCGGCGGCTGAGCCCTGGGCCCTTTAATTTGCCCCTGAACCCCAGGGGCTCCCAGCCACCTCTGCAGCTTGGAGCCCCTGGTTGATTTAAAGGCCCTTGGGCTCCCAGCCATAGCCAATGCCCCAGGGCCTTTAAATCTCGAGAGGCCCCGCCTCTTCCAGATGAGGCCATGCCCCCTCAGGACTCCGGCAGTACCAGTAAGTCCTGTAAATTACTTTAACCCCTGGTGTAACTGCAGCCTGCCAGTCACACCCTTGGCTCTCCACAACCTTGGTTATACCGCAGGGTGAGCCCAACATATCCCCAGTTCCAGACTTTCCCCCAGAAATGTTTGTTTTGTACTACCCAGCCCTTTTCTGGGCAGTCCAACTATATTATGTCTATTATTCCTTTAAGGGGATTATGATAAATAAAGTCAGAGGTAGCTCCCTTTGATGGACACCCAGCCAGCCAGTTAGCTGTAAAATCCCCTCTTGGTAGCTGTTCTCTGCTTGCATTGCTTGTAAAGGGTTAAAAGTCCACCAGGTAAAGAAAAAGAAGTGGGCACCTGACCAAAAGAGCCAATGGGAAGGTAGAACTTTTTCAAATTGGGAAAGAAACTTTCCCTTTGTTGTTTTCCGGAGAAGGAGACATGGAGCAGCAATGCTATAAGCAGGAATGCTGTTTAAGGCTTAAATCACATGAAAAAAATCATCTTCCATACCTAGAAAAAAATCATTGGAAAGGGCATATTTAGGAAGATGTTGTTAGGTTGATTTCTGTTTTATTTTTTAAGTCTTGTGGACTCCTCTGTGCTAACCCCAGCTGCTTTTGTTTGCTTGTAACCTTTAAGCTAACTCCCAAGAAAGCTATTTCGAGTGCTTAATTTTTGGAATTGCTCTTTTAATATCTAGCAAAAGCCTAAGTTCCAGATGTATTTTCTTCCTTTTTGTTTTAAATAAAATCTATCTTTTTTTAAGAACAGGATTGTATTTTTGGTGTCCTAAGAGGTTTGTGCATATGCTATTTGATTAGCTGGTGGCAGCAGCTAATTTCCTTTGTTTTCTTTCTCAGCTCTTCCCCAGAGAGAGGTGAAAGGGCTTGAGGGTACCCCACAGCAAGAAATTCCCAAGTGCTCCTTCCTGGGTCCAAGGTGTTTTGGGTTTTTTTGCATTTGGGGTGTTGGCAGCATTTACCAAGCCAAGGTCAGAGAAAAACTGTAACCTTGGAAGTTTAATACGAGCCTGGAGTGGCCAGTGTTAATTTTTAGAATCATTGCGGGCCCCTACCTTCTGCACTTGGAGTGACAGCATGAGGATTCAGCCTTGACATGCTCCATGTCTGGTTCTGCGGAGGCTAACCTCACAGAACAAATATGATAGGTTTCAATTGCTTGGGGGGGTTCTGTGTTGAGGACAGCAGAACTAACAGGAGTATTGTTTGTTTGCTTCATCCTAGCACAGGGCATTTATTCCTCAGCTGATCAGTTGAATTACACTGATAGCACCTTTTGGGCTCTTCTACTTTTACAGGAGATTTGGGATGAGGGTTAGCGAATGTTTTTGGGTAAGAGACTGTTTAGGCTCCCAACCCCCTTCTCTCTTCCCATGGGCAAAATGGGATCCTCCCTTCCCACCAGTTTTAAACCCCTCCTTCTGTGGCCTGCCCTCAATAGACGCCTGATTCTGTTCCTGTTATCTCAAATGGGGTTACTCAGACACTTCAATTCAAATATACTCGATTAGATACAGCAATCTTATTAGCTGCAAAGAGAGATTTTAAGTGAGTACAAATAATAAGGCATAAAAGTCAGAAATAGTTACAAGAAAAATAAAGATAAAATACTTTCTAGTGGCTAACTTAACAAACTATTTTAAATTTAAGCAAAATTTCTCACCATATGCTTCCAGCAAGATTACTGACTAACCTCTTCAGGTTAGGACCCCTCCCCCAGAGTCAACAGCTGTTTTCTGTGTCTTCTCAGGTCAAGAGAATGCGATGGGCAGGGAGAGAGAGGGGTGATATCTTGGGGTGTTTGCCCCTCCTTTTATAGTTTTTAGTCCCTCTTTGAAAAATATTTCCATCTGAGAACGAGGAGACAAAGAGTCTGTGTGGAAGGATGTTCCCTGCTGGGTTTTTTTTTCACCTGTTTGAGCTTCCTTTGTTTTCCCTTTCTGCTTGATGACTCTGTTTACTGCTTAAATGCAAATTAAGGCAAGCACATATTCCTTTGTTTAAGACAGGTTTAGAACATGTGTTAATAACATCGTACAGGGGACTCTTACAACTTCACATACAGTGTTGCCACACATTTTATCAGGATATTACTGATCAGCAAGCTATGAGTTTTCAAATGATATCTCACAAGGGATACTTTGAACTAAGATTATTACTGTAGCATGTACGGTGTGAATGCAAGGGTGTAGTCTGTCATGGGGAGGAATTTTTTTTTAAGCAGGGACCTTCTCAATAGAATTAAACTGAATTTTTCTTCAGACAGTTGTAGTCAAATATCATCCAAATGAGTCAAGCCTATTCTTACCATTTCATTTTGCTTTAGAATCATTTTGCTGATATCCTGAGTGCTCACAAAAACTCTGCAATTTACTTCTGCAGATTTTTGAGAGTTCCTCTCCAGATTTGTATCAATCAAGTTTACAGATTCCTGCAGTGCATCAAAATGTTTGTGCACCATTAGTAGTCTGTATGTCTCAGCTGCTTGTAAATCTACTGTGGCAGTCTTTTTAAATGAGCATGTCCTGCTATTCACATAGGGTGGAATTCACAGAGGTACTTAGGTGCCTAACTCCCACTGAAATCAATGGGATCTAGGTGCCTAAAAACCTTTGTGAATCCCATGCATAGTGGAGAAGTGGAGAGGGAAGATGGCTAGCTACCAACTGAAGAAGACTGAAAGAGTCTTTGGGTAGATTTGGAACATAGCGAGTTAAACAATTTAAAATTAACTGTCAAAAGACAGCTCCTCAAAATATCTCCAAGTCCAGCAATCCCAGGGGCAACACAGCTGCTAAAAGTCATATAAACAAAGTCCTGAGTCAAAAGAAAAGTGGAACAGGAACAGACACGTGGGTCAACCCATCCTCACAGAGTTTTTGTACAGACACAGTTGTTGGCTATGTAGTTGGGAAGCATTCTCCACAGCCATGGTTCCTCCCGTCTAGAGAGAGCTCCACTGAGGGACATACTGGCTGCCACTCCAGCAACTCCCATTGGCCCGGAGCAGCGATCTGCAGTCAGTGGGAGCCGCGACTGACTGGACCTGCAGACGAGGCAGGTAAACACACTGGCCTGGCCCAGCCGCCAGGGGCTTTCCCTGCAGTAGCGGCAACTCCTGTTTGAGAAACCTTGCTCTACAGTAGACTCAGGTATGGAGATCTTAGTCACACTTCAGACAAATGGCCTGGCCTAACTTTTTGCTCAGATCAGCTCCCTTAAGCTTTGTCTACACTAGGGCAAGTTTTCAAACATCTGTACTTGTTGCTAACAACATAGTCAGTTCCACTGGTGTTAGCAATGTGCAGAGATTGTCAGCTGTTGATGGTATTTAAGTATTGTGTCAATTAGACCTGCACTCAGCAGGATTAGATGACACATTGCTTATATACTGGCAAAAGCCAGCAGCCTGTCTATGTAATGGTTTCCGGTGTTGCTAACATCATTGGAGTTGAACTGGTGAAAAGTTGTACAAAGATAAAGTTTAACTTTATGCCCCAGTTTCATAACAGGATTTCACACTCTCAATAAATTATTTTACAAAGTAGTGCTGTGGCTGAGTTTCTTCGTTTCAAAGTTACTCAATTAATAACTACCTGTTTCTTTTCTTGGGCAATTTTTAAAAATCATCCTATTTGTATTCTTATCCAGATAATAAGACTACTTCCTTTGACTTGTAGGAAAACTGTAGAGAAAATGCTTTACTAAAACTGTGTGCACTCTATTCCCCTGGCTCGCCAAACCTGTAATATTATTGAAAATGTTTATCATGATCTAGGCCTTAAAGAAGACATTATCCATTATTTCTTAAATCCATCTACCTATTATATTAATGAAATATTTTGCCTGGAGCTAAGGCATATTGACAGGACAGTAATTACCTAGATTGTTGTGTATGCATATTTTAGAGATTTTGGCACTAGTTTATCCTTCCTCCGATTTTAGGACATTGCCTCTTTGGATTTTACTGCAGGTTTGCAGAACAGTAATCAACACGAGTGCTTGGTTTCTTTGTTTTTTTCGGTAGTTCACTCTACAATACTTACATCAACAGTGCAGAATAATTAGTAACAGTGTAACACTTGGAAGCCAAGAATTTTGTACTTCCTGTACTACTTAATTCTAAGAAACTATATTCAGTCTGATTGTACAGATGGAAGATCATTAATGCAAACAGACCAACTTTGAGAGAGAGGAGAAAATGCAGTAGCCTTTCTCTTCTACTTATAATGGTCTCAGCAGGAGCAATTTTGTCTTTCTGTCATTATCTAGGCCTAGAGTGCCTATCACTGTGATAACTCAGCACCATTCATATCAGTTTATTTAGACCTGTTCTACACACAAAATTGAACAGCGTAGTCAGTTGGGGGGTGACTATTTTTTTTTTAACCAATGCTGTTAAAAGTTCTAGTGTGATTGCAGTTATAACCCATATAACTCTGCTTTTACCAGTATATCTTATGCAGTTTGGGGGAAATAGAATAAGCTATAATGGTGTAGGCACTTGTATCCCATAGAGCTGTGTTTATATTAGAGGGTATAGCCTGTTCAACTCTTCCTGTAAAGCTGTACCAGCAAAATGCTCCTAGTGTAGAAAAGATTGTTAGTAAATAATTGAGGGTATGACGCAAGTTGTGGAAACTTCTTGATACAATTTTCAAACATTTTTCTAAGTTTTACGTTCAAGGATAAAATAATCTGATCATTCTAAGCCAGTTCTATTTTCCATTTAAAAAAAAGAAAAAGAAAACAAATTTAATGCTTGTGACAAGTTAGTAGGTTGATGGCCAGGGCCAGTGCAAGGAAGTTTCATGACCTAGGCGAAACTTCCACCTTGTGTCCGCCCCCCTCCCCCGGCCCTGCGGCAGCTCTGCCCTGAGGCATCCCCCGCATGGCAGCTCCCCCCCCGGGAGCCATGCGGCACCTCCCTACCCCAGCTCACCTCTGCTCCAGAAGCCCTGCTGTTGCACCCGTCGCTGGGCTTGTGCAACATGCGCTAAGCTCTGTCCAGCCGCTGGCACTACCGCTGGCAATGAGAAGAATTGCATGGGATGGAGCGGCTGCTGCACTGGGAGGGAGAGGGAGTCTGAACTGCTGGCAGGCAGCCCAGGGGTTCCCCTGGGTCAAAGCGCCGCCGGCAGCTCGAACCCCTGGGCTGGCTGCCGCCCGGCGGCACACTGACCCCAGGGAACCCCTGAGCTGGTGGCGAGCTAACCCAGGGGAATCCCTGGGCTGCCTGCTGGTGGCTCAGACTCCCTCTCCCTCCCAGCGCAGCTGCCACTGAAAGGGTTTTAAAAAATTGGGGGCACTGCTTTTTGGCGCCCCCAAATCTTGGTGCCCTAGGCAACCGCCTAGTTGACCTAAATGGTAGCACCAGCCCTGTTGATGGCACTGGAGACGGAAGCCCATTGTTTGTGCTACACAGAACCGATGAAAGTGTCTATGCTGGCCTGTTTTGGAGGCTGGAACTGGAAGCATTTAGATTTAAATGTGAGAGATAATTAAAAGGACTTGTCAGAGCTGTTTTTCTATAGAAAATTGGGTTTTCAACTAGACAAAAATTTTAGTGCAAGTGTCTGCTTGCCACTAAAATTTTTGAGATTTATGAAAAAACAATGTGCCCCAAAATTTTGAGTTTTCAACCAAAAAACATGGGTTGTTCTTTGCTTGTGTGGGATTTTGTTGTTATTTTGTTATTTTTAAATGAAAAGTCCATTTTTCTTCTCCTGACCAGCTGTCCTAATTAAGTCTCCTTGGCCATTCAGTTTGGACCCTTCTGAAGACTGTCAACAACGGCACTAAGAGAAATATATTTTTACTCTCCTCTAAGGATTGGATTGGGAGTGCCACTGACCACCAGACAGTTATCATCTGGTGACAAATTTTAGTCACTAGTGCCCCGGCTCTGATCCAAACAAGTGATTATAGGCTCCCTATCTTTTTCCTGTTCCCATGAGTTTCATTGTCCAGGTTTGTATTTGTTGATCATCTTCTCATCACTTTCCAGCCGACTGTTCCTGTTGATAAATATGGTTTCGATGTGTCAGAGAGGAGTACTGTTGCGTTATTTTTTGTGTCAATAATGTGAAAAATTGACTTTACCTGCTGCTTACTTTTTAACGAGGAAAGCCCTAGTTGTCAGTGGGAAGAGTGGGAAAGTTCTTTCTGGGGTTTTGTTTTTTTTTTAATATTTTGTTTGTTGTAATGCGCTTTTTCAAGCAGTAGCATGCAGGAGACTTTGTTTTTGGATTGGAGTGATTTGAGTACTTCATGTTTTTCATGCTGATAAAGATAATTTATTTTACATCAAGTAATAAAGGAAAAGGGCTAAACCTACCCTGCTTTACCATAGCTTTCACTGGCATGGTTGAGGCACACAACTCATAGAGGTAGAAAGTCCACTGTGAAAAGCAGCTGCTAACTTCCCCTGTATACTAGGGAGCTCATGAAGTGTTAGCACAGCCTGAAAATTGGGTGGGACTGACTGACTGGGGCTGTGTGACCAGTGCAGCCGGCAGTCCATTGATTCAAGGCATCCTGCTCCTGTCTGGAGCTCCTGTAATGTCCCAGTGGGAAGAAAAGTTGCTCTCTCTAGGCAGCAGAAATCTTAGGGAGAAGCAGTGAAAACACCCAACTCGCCTCCCTGGAGGCTGCATCCCCCAGAAGTGCAGAAGGCCTTGCTGAGGCAGGGTGGTACAGTTGCCACCGCTTTGCAACTGTAAAGGTGAATCAAGCCCAATACATTTATTCATGAAAAATGCAAATATAAGTGTTGTTAAACATCTCTTTCCAAGGGCCACATGGCCAAACCCTTGGGATGGCTGGGGTGAGCTATTGCTTCCTCCCAAGGGCAGTCTAGAAATTCCCTCTTTATATAGCTTTCTACATAGTTGTATATGTGGAGGGGAGGAATGGCAGGGCAGCCTGAGGTTTGTCTCTGGCTGCTCTGCTGTTCTCTTTCTTAGTACTCTGTGCTGAACTGGGCAACAGGAGACTCAACTCAATTTTCAAATGTGGGCCACCATGAACGCCACGTTAATCCTGCATTTGGGTGCACGTTTCAGAATTTAGGCATATAAATGCCCATTCTACATGTCAAAATGTCAATTTGAGCATTGGGATGCAAGACTGTGATATCCTATTAAGGTCCCCAGGTTTGGAAACTGATCCCAGTAAACTTGACCCGACCAGTGAAAAGGAAAGATTTGATTGCGGAAAAGGTTTGGGGAGGAAAAATGTATTTGTGGTACAGGCCTCCATAGTATTAATAATCAGAAAGATGTGACCTGTAGGTTGATACTGAATATTATCATCAATAAATGCTTTGGATTTTTCATAAAGATCGAAGATCTAAATTGACAGCAACTCACCATTACCTGTTGCTTCTTTGCAACTGTGCAAACATAGTACTAAGTATATATACCACCTACTCACTAATTATATCCTGGAGGAGAAAGCCATAGATGAAGCACAGAAAAAGCACTTAGAAGTAGAGAGATACAGTATTTAATTATTAATCTAAAGAAGAGAAGATTAACAGAAGCTATCCATTGAAATATTTTTGTAGCTAAGATGATTCACTGGATATTTTCTGTCAGATATTTTATTGGGATCTATTTTCTCTCTTCAGTGTAGAAGAAAGCTGCATTTTGTTTTTTTATTTCCTGGTCCAGTTTTGTTTTGCATCCACTTTTCTTTTTTTCTTTTAGAATTTCTAATGTTTTTCCTCATGAATTTTAACTATTCATAATTACTGTGAGAATGTGACTTTTATATGAATAATTTCCCACTCATCCTCTTCCTCAGAAGAAGCCTGAAACCCTCCAGATGTGTTTTGTTTAGATTTTCTATAGATAAATCTACAGCAATCACATTGCAGGGTATCAGTGAAACAAACCACATCCGATAAAGGAAACATTTTATTTCTCTTGACTACTAACAGATTTATGAGGCTCCTGTGTGAGAGAAAATGTTTAACATCTGAGAGATCAAATTCAGATCATTGCGGAATATCCATCCACCCATATCATTACCCTCACCCTCAGCAGTGAACAGACCCCCTTTAACTCCAGACATGTTTCCTGGTTATATGTTGGTGGGTTTTGATGGTTAATAGAGAGCTGCTGTGGCTGTCACAAATTACATTATAAGTAACTCTGTGGGAATTTCACAGGTTTTTAAAAAATATGTGAACGACTAACATTGTGGGTACATGGACAGCTAGCAGCATTCGTCTTCTTTACCTCTTTATGCCTTGTCTTGTCCCCCAGCAACCACACAGTCCCACAGACCCCTTACATTTCCCATGTCCTCTCTATACAGAGCCTCTCTTTCCCTCCTGGCCACCAGCAGAGCTGAATTTCTCCCCTCATCCCTCTCTGTACACCACTATACATTCTTCTGTTAGGGTGATAGTCACTCTGACTCTGATATCCCATGATGGGGTGAAAAGGATACAGGGATTGCAAGATTTGGGGCAGGAGGGAGGTCTCCTCACCCTCTACAGTCTGTGGAATTTCCCCAGGTGGGAGAATGCAAATTGCCCAAGATCATGCTGATAAAACCACGTCATCGTGTATTCTTTTTCTTTCATGAAAACATATACACATGCTCACGTGGTAATATCTGCTGCAGTATAACATACCTGGAAAAGAGACCCCAGGTTGAGAGGTCCTTGTGTCCTGTAGAGGGGAGAAGTAATCAGACCCCTTGTATGCTATTGTGTCAGGATCAGATCCAAGCCTCAACCTCAGTCTGTTTCTCTCAGGCTAGCAGGAGCTAGGAAGGCATGTGAAGCAAAGCACTCAAACCTGAGGCTCAGATGAGTATCTTGCATTGCTTCCTGCCCATCCCCTGTCATGGATACACTTTTCTGCAGGAAGACAGCTCATTGGAAGGAAATCATCAGAGCAATGTCAAGGATGAAGTTTTATATGTGCACGTGTGCATTTGTGGAAAGAAGAAATCCTTGCAATTCTGAAACATATCTGTGGGTGGTGGAAATTGACCAGTGTTAAAGGTTCTTTGTTCTTTGGTCCTCACTTGGCTTGGTGGCTGTTCTGTTTTTCTGTTACAGTCATCTTTAACGAACAGTGACATCATCTTTGTGAAGCTGCATGCCCCATGGGAGGTCCTGGGCAGATATGCAGAAGTAATGAATGTAAGAATGCCTTTCAGGTAGGTGTAATTACATTTTGTGCTCAGGCTTTACTGTAAAGAGAGTGTAAAAACTGAAATGCACCCAGAAAAGCTATTCTATGAAATACCTCACATCTTTAGAAAATATAAATGGAGTGACAGAGATACCATATTCATTGATATTTCTTATTAATTTGCCTGCAATTTTAGTACAATAGCAGTTTTAAATTAAGGCGATCTATAGCAGCGCAGCTATTTTCATGGGGTATTCTATCCTTAGGCCCTTTAACCCCTTCACTGCCGGAGCCCCCTGCATACTCGTGCGCTGCTGTTTTTTAAATGGACATGTCCTTGAAATCAATGGGCAGTCGAGACGATCCAGGTACGTACGGCAGCACAGAAGGTGCATGTCTGTTGGACGTATCTGGCATGTTCGGCACCTGTAAAGTGTCTGTCTGTATAGTGTGTAGTTGGGGAAATGCAGAACATAAATAAGCATTCTATCTAATAGAAGACTGGAATTCAGATGTAAGATTTTCTTTTGAAACCTAGAGTTTCTCTTTGAAAGAGTAGAAATGGTATTCTGTGCTACTGAGGGGCAAATCAATTCCAAATGGTCATTCAGACCCACTTTTCCCTCTTGTCAAATACAATTTGTATGATGGGTTTCAATCCTGATATTTAAAAAATCACTTTTATTCTACGTGTTATAAAAACTTTTTAAAAATAGTGTAAAGAGTTTGGCTTAAGCGGACCAAACCCAAAGCTTCAGAGGTTCTGGTTCTCCTTTCACTTCCCTGAGATTACATTAGTATAGCTCCACTGATTTAATGGAGTTATTCCTGATTTACTCTCATATGAGCAAGAGGAGAAGAAAGGCCAGAGTCACAAATGGCGATTGAGCCCGGAGTAAAGCCCCTCAGAGAACTTCGGTGGATATTCTCCTCCCCATTTCGAGATGAAACTGTGCCTTTTATGTACTACATCCTGTTGTGTTGTCATAGTCTTAGTTATTAGGAAAATGAAAGATGACTTAAGGACAGATTTTCAGGCTCAATCTGCATTTAGTAGGATTTTCATTTTAAGACAAAGCTCAGAATTCTTTAGCCTTGTTTAACTTTCCCTTCTGTGTGTTTTTAACATTAAAAAGGAAAAACAATGTAAATTGTATCGTGAATGACTGCAAGGGTATTTAAAGTGTGCTACAACATTGAGACAATGGGCCAAGTTCACCCAATGTAACTCCACTGATTTCATTCACATAAAAGTGGGATGAATTTGGCCCAATAAACTATAATAGCTGTTGTTTGTCAGGTGGGAGCACGATCCAGCAAAAAGTAAAATTTTGGGTAGAAAACCTGGGCCTTTCTGGTCTAGCTTGCTTACCAGAAGTTGCCATTTTCAATAGACAGCAGTTTCAACATGTGTTTAGCTTATATTTAAAAACTAAAAATGACATTCAGTGGTTCTTTTATGTGCTGCCTGTTCATGTCTTCATTCTTTGCACAGCCATTGCAAAGTATTGTGCCAGTAATCTATAATATAAAGTCGCTGCCATGTTACTGCAAAAATGTGTATTAGGCAAAGTTTTTGCTTAAAAGTTTTTTATGCCCAATATTTTAACAGTAACTTAACTGTTTAGATTGTAAAAACAAAGTCCAACATTTATCTGCCTTGGTTTTTGTTTTCAGTGCCTAATCTGAGACACCTATGCCTTGATTTTCAGAGCTCCTGAGCACTTGCAGTTCCTCATAACTTAAGTCTCAGCACTTCTATAAACCAGGCCTTTTGTGTCTCAAGCAGGGGACCCAACATTAATAGACACTTCTGAAAATTTGGGCCAGACTAGGCAGCATTTTCAAAAGCACTCAGCATTGGCCTAACTGTGCTCCCACTGAATTCAGTGGGAGAATTAACATTGACTTCACTAGGGGCAGGCCCATGGACGGAGGTGGAGTGTGTGCCAAGGGGGCAATTGCCCAGGGGCCTAGGCGATTTAATAGGGCCTAGAGGCCCCCAGCTGCCACCAGCAATGCAGCGGGGCTAAGGCAGGCTTCCTCACCACCCTCGCTGTGCACTACTCCCAGAAGCAGCTGGCATGTCCCAGCAGCTCCTAGAGAAAGGGTCTCCATGTGCTGTCCCTGCCCCAAGCACCAACTCCGCAGCTCCCATTGCCTGGGAACTGCAGCCTATGGAAGCTGCAGGAGTGGTGCCTGTGGGCAGCAGCGCGCGGAGACCCTCTGGGACCCCCACCTAGGAGCCAGTGCCAGAGGGATGTGCCAGTTGCTTTTGGGAGCCACCCGAAGTAAACACCGACCCTCTGGCCCCCTCCTGCACTCCAACCCCCTGCCCCAGCCTAGAGCCTGCACCCAAACTCCCTCTCAGTGCCCACACCCACTCCCACACCCAAACTCTCTCCCAGAGCCCGAACCTCCTCCTGCACCCAAACTCCCTCCCAGACCCCACACCTCCTCCTGCACCCAAACTCCTTCCCAGAGTCTGACCCCGCATCTCCTCCCTCACCCCAACCGCATGCCCCAGTGAGCAGGGGGCAGGGCCTCAGAGAAGGAGCAGGAATGGGCATGGTCTTGGGGAAGGGGCAGGGCAAGGGACAGGGAAAGGGTCTTTGGATTTGCACAATTGGACAGTTGGCAACCCTACTGGGTGGGCAAGGGGAAGCCCTGGCTGTGCCAGAAGAGTGAAGCCAGCAGTGAACTGGGCATGGCTTCTGTGTGCATGAGGGCCCATTGACTGTTCTGCCCTGGGGCCTGGAATTACTGTCAGTGGGCCTGACTAGGGGTAGTGTTAAGTCAACATGGAGTGCTTTTGAAAATCTACTCCACAGTCTGGGCTTTAATGATCTGCAAAATGTCTTACATTATTTAAATTCTAAATGCTGAAAGTAATTGAAATTGATAACTAATTTTCATACCTCTATCGTTTAAAGCAGCAATACAGCTTTTATTTTCAAAACTTGCCAAACATAATTGCTTCTAAGGCGCTAATGGATATTGCTATGCTATTTTAAAATATGTCCAGATATGCAGAATGAGCTGTGTGGTGTGAACCCTTCATTTTCCAGAACTGGTATAGATCAGCATTAAATGATGGAACATTTCAGAATACATAGAAACTGCCTTGGGCTAACAATGACTTCCAGTGGATGACAAAGTCAAACTAAGGAGCAGGAGACTGGAGTTCAATAAGCCATCCAAATCTTGCCGTAAGGAAGATTAAGACACCCACACCTGAACTGCCCTCAAATTTTTGAAATGTTTTAAGATGCTGAAGGCAGTGGGCCAAATTCTGGCAGGCACTGTGCACAGGAGCATACCAAGAGAACAACGACCAGCAGCAGGAGAATGAGGTGGAACCTGGACGCCCCATTCTGGCTCCAACCAGAGCTGATAGGGATGTTGCTCTGCAGGCCCTCTGTGACGAGCCAGGAAGGGGCAACCTGGGGTTGGGTCATAGGAGTGAGGGGGTGTGGTCAGAATGCTTATACTTGTACACTCCTGACTCCTCACTCCTTATGCATGCATCCCTCCTCCACCCCTGCCCATACACACAGCTTATTCCGTTTACAATAGGAATTAGCTATGCCTGATATGAGAGGTGGGAGAAGTGGGCTGCACATGGGGCATGTGTAAAACACATATTGATTTTGCTTGTGCAGTCTATATGTTCATCTTTTTGCCGGGGAGGTTATTTCCCATAGAGCCAGCATTTGTCCTGATAAATACTGCATGTGTGGTGTTATAGTTTAGTGTCAGGTCTTGGTTTCCACTTTCCTGGCTTTTTAAACATTCTCCTATTTAAACAACGTGTAAGTTATCCAATGCTATATTTAATGATTCAATAATTGATGTTAAAAGCATACAGCTTAATTTATTCACATTTGTATTTGCCTTGTAAAGAGCAGACATCCATTTGCTGAGTCCTTTGAAACCGAAATGCCTCTGAATCCCTGTCCTCCAGGCATTATAAACAGCAGAAAGAAAAAAGTAATGACAAAAACAATTACTTTCCTGCAATTCAAACAGTGCCAGAATTTGTCTTGGGCTCCTGTGACAGTTCTGTTAATCTCTCTTTTTAGTCTCTTCCTCCACCTCTTACAGGCTTCTATCTTCAATTTCCTTCCTTGCTAGTTCATACTGTAACTGACGATGGGTTTTCTTCTCGACTGGCTTCATTTTTGCTGTTCTTCCAGGAGAAAAATCTATTACCTGCACCGCCGGCACAAGTTCATGAACAGGTTGGTAAATCACTCAAGCTGGTGCATTTCTTTGGCAGATCAGACTTCATAGTCAAACTCTTGGGATGGTTCAAGTTGTAAGGAGAGTTATTGATGTACGTTCAAGCCTACTATTCCTGCAAACACAGTGGCTGCTCTTTCAAGGTTTCTACCATTTGAGAGAGAGATTATCAGTTTTACCAGTTTTTCCCACTTTAACTATAGGGAATCTCAAACTGGTAGAATCTTTTAAAATGGCAGAAGCTTTTTCAGTGCAACAATTGCAGCTATTTCTCCTCCCATGTAGCTTAGTAAGGAATTTTGGGAGGCTAACAATATCATTAGAATCTGTGATTTATTATTCACTTTCAGCAATACGCCCTTCCTCTCTGGTGCTGATGTCAGTGTTATTTATTTATTGTGCTGTCAGTTGCATAGTGCTTTACAGTAATAGACAATGAACCAAATTAATCTCTGATGTAACTCCATTGAAATCAATTCAGTAACATGAGAGATGAATCTTTCCCAAGATCTCTGCCTTGAAGTGCTTCTGCCCAGTTGCCAAATGCCTTACAGGCATGTTTGATGCATGCTTGTATCTAACTTGTAAAATAATCAGAGGTTTTCGGTCTTCACAATTTTTACCCTTTTTGTTTGACTCAAGCATTTTCTTGGCCAACTAAGCAAAAATGTCTCAAAAAATACTAGAGAAATGTACCAGCTTGGCAAGGATCGGTCTGTATATAGGTATTTAGTGGTTGCATGATGATGGAATTTTCAGAAGTGCTCAGCGCTGGTCATACTCTTCTCTCCTGGAAGTCAATAGTGAAACTCCCATTGATTTTGTAGTGGTATGGCTGCTTATTGCCTCTTGAGCACCCCCTCATGGACAGAGGTCACTCTACAGCACCCTGCCTCTGTTGCTGGCCCATCTATTCAGCAGCCCTTTAAGAAGTCAGTTCACAAAGTAGTTCAAAGAATCCCCAGAAGGGACCCCAGGGAGCTGCTCGGTGCACAGTGTCATCCCCTCCCTCCAGGCCCCTAAATTCAGTTCAGTGTCTGTCGCTCAGTTGTCCAACACAAACCCTTTCAGAACAAAACACAAACTGACTCAGTCTTCATCCCTGTTTCAGATGAGCACAGACCCTTCCTTGCTGAGGCTCAGTCTCTCCCCTGCTTCTTGGGCAGAGTCTCTCCCAGGTCTCCCAATTTAGAGAGCTTCCTCCTGCTTCGGCCATGGCTACACTGGCACTTTACAGCGCTGCAACTTTCGCGCTCAGGGGTGTGAAAAAACACCCCCCTGAGCACTGCAAGATACAGCGCTGTAAAGCCTCAGTGACTCTTTCAACTCCACCCCCTAATCCCCGCAGCTTCCTGAGATCACCAGATTCCACTCAGGCTTTGTAATCAGGGCTGGCTTAGCCCTGGGCTCTCCAGAACATACGCAAACCAACTTGTTACAGACTTCCATGGGAGCAGAGGTAGGCAACACTGGGCACTTTTGAAAACTCCTGCTCGAGAGTGATAGGTTCTTCACACTGCAGATTTGATAGAAGGTGGATATTTTACAGGTAAAGATAATTTACTGTAGATTGACAAGTTTATTTGGAATTTATTAAAAATTCAATCTTTTTACTTTATTATGATATTAAATGCCATTATTTTCTGCTGATGGTATGGTGGTATCAACATTATAGTAAACACATTGTTTCATTGGTAGATGATCTCTCCATGGAATACAAACCTTTTCCTTGGTGGACGGATGCTATAAATATGAGTCCTTCTAAAGCTTGTTACTTCCCCATCTCCCAAATAAGTGCTGTAGGGTTTGGTAACTTTAGAATCTCAGAAAGTCAACAGTTTTTCTAAAGCAATGTCAAGTATGAAGGTATTAGTGGAGTTTTATGAGCCTGGGATAAATTCAGCCACAAAGTGCTATCAAAGTCTTCATTCCCTGACACCTACACTGTAGAAAATGGGCAGATATTGCATACCTGAAGCAACATATTGTTTTTGGCTAGACGGAAGGAGTTAGTGTTTCATGACCACTTGCACTGAATATAAAAACATTCCTGCTCTACAACTGATGCAGTGCTTGAATGCAGTCACTACTGAGTCTCTCTCCTGCTACCCCAATCTTCACAATTGAGTGGCACTGAGTTGATTTGGATTATAATTAAAGGCACATGGTTGGTTTAACCAAAATAATGGCACACATGGAAGGAGCAGGCATAGGTTCTTTTGTATGTGTGTGTATGTGTGTATTCATATTCAATTTTGTGTTTTCATTTGCTTGCTTAATGAGTCAGCGTGCCATTTGAGTCCAGTATAATGAGTAATCTGGTCTTTTTATAGTGTTTAAGTTCCTGGATGATGAAAATATCTGGCTAAATCTAGATCTCATATTACTTCAGCCCCATAAATAGTTCCTTGAGACAAAAATACCAGCCAAACAAAAAATCCTGGAGAAAAGCAAGCACAAATGTCGAGGTGTTCAGATTTATTTCCAGTTCTGTAGAACGCTAATATACAACTCCAGTTTGAGGCAATGGGGGCAGGTTCAGTTAAAAGGAGAAATGACTTGAACGTTTGTCCATTTCTTGAGCTAAACCCAAAGCTTTTTTGAAGTTTGGGCAATTTTGATAAAGGACGTGTTTCAGGGTGCAGTCTAGTGCAGGCCACCCTGCAGGATGACACAACAGTCACCCTGTCCTCAGTTTCCTCCTCAGACAAATGCAGATGCGCTCAGGCATTTTAAATAACGTTCTCCTTATTGTCTGTTTTATTATCATAACATGAAATAAACTTTAGAGCTGATTTTAAAAAATGGAATTTCTGTACCACAAGAAATTCCAATATTTTTGTCCATTTGTTTTCATTCAGAATTGAAATTTAAAAGTGTTGATATTTCTTGGAACAAAAAGTTCCAAAAGTTTTGATTTGGAAACTGAATTTTCTTTTTTATTGATTTTGTTGACATCATTAACATCATGGGAGTCCCATGTGGCACACCATGGTGGCCAGCCACAGGGAGAAACTGCAGTGCATCATGAGAAATATAGCCCTATAGGGGAGAACGAGGGCATGAAGGATCTGGAACTACAACTCCCATGAAGCACTCTGGCAGCTCAGCAAAACACTGAGATTAATGTTGACCCAAAATGAAACATTTTGATTTTCTTAATGGAACATTTTGCCAAAATCAGGCTTTGCCTACAGAAAATTATGATTTTGACATAACTCGCAAAACCCAATGACAAAGTGTTTTGTTTGAATTTTTTTGACAAGCCCAAAGAAACATAAAGTATCTGTGGCTCTGCTAGATTTAAACCATTCTTTTCCTAGTCAGTGGAATTCTCTACAGCCCTCCTGCCAGCAACTGCATCACTTACATCCTCGGTGCAGGGTTCTTCACAGCCCTCCTTTTAGGTGCTGCCCTTGCAATCCTTATCCCTTACCTGTAGGGTTCTATCAAAATTCCTTCTCCACCCTGAACTTTAGGGTACTGATGTGGGGACCTGCATGGACACTTCTAAGCTTAATTACCAGCTTAGATCTGGTATCGCTGCCACCGCCCGCAAGCACTACTTTTCTTCCCTGTGTAGACTTGAGAGACTTCACCAATTTCCTGGTGAACACAGATCCAAAACTCTTGGATCTTAAAACAAGGAGGAATTAACCATTCTCCCTCCTTTCTCCCACCAACTCCTGGTGGATCCAGATCCAACTCCCTTGGATCTTAAAACAAGGAAAAAAATCAATCAGGTATTAAGAAAAAGGCTTTTAATTAAATAAAAGAAAGCTAAAAGAAAAACCTCTGGGAGAGATTAGCATACAACCTACTCTCACAGACAACAGATTCAAAACACAGAGGATGTTCCCCTGGGCAGAAACTTTAATACACACAAGAATACCCAAATTTGATAATTCCCTTAATGGTACCAAGACAAGTTACAAAGAAAATAAACATAAACCTATTTATCCCTTTTTAAAACTTACTACTCTGATAAGAGGCTGGTTCCTTGATCTTTTTCACTCTGGCTGAAACTGAAACTCTAAACAAAGGAAAACTTCCCTCCTTCCTTTTGAAACATCTTGTTCCCCCATTGGTTCCTCTGGTCAGGTGTCAGCTAGGCTAGGTGAACTTCTTAACCCTTTACAGGTAAAAGAGGCATTACCCCTTAATTATCTGTTTATGACAGGTTCTCTGCAGCCCCCCAAGGGGTTTCAGTCCATCTGCCCTTGGTGTAGGGTATCCCACAGCCTTCCTTCTAGGAGCTGTGCCAGAATCCTGGCAAGCTCCCTTAACCTGCCACCATCCTTGCTCTGTATCAGGAGGAACTTCTTGTACTCCCTGCAGGTCTCCCTCCTTGTATGAAGATCTTATAGGAGGTCCCACCTTCAAGTTGTTGTCTTGTGATCCTTGGTCACATAACTCAGGTACAGGCCACAGCTTGATTGCTTAAGCCCTTACCCGCACAGCTCACACTGTGACAGGACCCCACTGAGGGGATCCCAACATAGATGTGCACACCTCCTGTCATCCTCCATACTCCTTACCCAAAGATCATTCCTTTGGTGGGAAGGAGACCAGACAGCCCATTTTCCTCTTCCAGGAGGTTGGGGTAATAGGTATCTGTTTTGGCCAAGAGGGAGTTTTGTGGGGACCGGAAATAGAGAGTCACAGGCAAGGTTGGGATAAATTTGGGAAATAATCTGAACTTTGAAATGCTAGCTGAACTAAGTAGCTGCACTTTTAGATGGTCACCTGTAAGTCCTGCAGTGTTTTTGAGAAATTTGCTCAGGAGAGGGACATCAGTTAATTTTTCTTATGTGATTTTTCCCTGCCTTTTTTTTCATTATGGCTTATATTGCTCTAAAAGGCACAGTAATCCACACGTAACTAGTGAGAATGAATTCTTTCTATGTAGGTAGCTGTGTGTGCTTCTCTGTTTTCCAAATGCTGTCCACTTAGGGCTCCATTCAGTAAAGCACTTAAGCACATACTTAAAGTTAATCATTTGCTTAAGTCCTTGCTTAATCAGGGCCTAAGTAGACTTCAACTCTTGCATGTTCCCGCATCGGAAGCTCAAGCCATAGTGAACAGTGATTCCTGGTGAAGAAGCCTAGACATTAGAAATGTGCAAAGTTTTGCTGTATTAATTCATCCAGTCCATTTCCCTGCCAGTGACAGATATGTCAAAAAGAAGCTTTCTCTGCTCATGCTAGCAGCTAGTCTCAGCTGGAGTGTATCCATTGCATATCTTACCTCTCTGCCTCTAAAAACTGGTTTAACTGTATGTATTATTTTAAATTTGCAGTTTTCCACTGTTTAACGGTGTTGTGGAAAATTGACCACGCGGTTGATTTTGGATCAGACAGCCTGAGGCTCCTTTATTTCATACAAGCATATATGCAGGGAGAGTCAGCATGGCCCCAGGCAAGAGGCAAACTGCTCTGCTCTCCACAAATTTTACCAAGCTTATAAAGGATAAAACCACAAGCACGTAACGTGCTCGATACATTTTCAATTGCCTTATTTGGAATACAATGTTAATCAAGAGCAAGCTTAATAATTAGTTTTCCATATACGTTTTTTCCTGTTATTGTTATCCCTAGCCAAGTTTGTGTTTTGACTGTTCTAACACCTTTTCTGTAGTCCCCAAAGCATTTCTGTCCTATCTCCTGGTTCCCCTTTATCCAATTCCAGTTCCTCTTTCATGGTCCCCTGACCGCACCACTCTGCCCCCGCATGCCCTTTGTACAGAAAAGCAAGCCTAGCTGAAGCTCTTAAGTTTCGTAGCTTTGTTACAGGCCTTTGCTACAGGCCCAAACCCCTGGGGAAAGGGGGGGATACCAATTTTCTTTGACAACAGTATGTCTAGACTAGAGCTGGAAAGTGTAAATTCCAGTGTAAGAAGATATACCTGCACTAGCTGCACTAAAACCAGAAGTGTAGCTTCAGTGATGTGAGCGGCAGGATAGTCTATCCATTTCATAAACAGATAGTTAAGTGTTAATGCCTCTTTTACCTGTAAAGGGTTAAGAAGTTCACCTAGCCTAGCTGACACTTGACCAGAGGAACCAATGAGGGAACAAGATGTTTCAAAAGGAAGGAGGGAAGTTTTCCTTTGTTTAGAGTTTCAGTTTCAGCCAGAGTGAAAAAGATCAAGGAACCAGCCTCTTATCAGAGTAGTAAGTTTTAGAAAGAGATAAATAGGTTTATGTTTATTTTCTTTGTAACTTGTCTTGATACCATTAAGAGAATTATCAAATTTGGGTATTCTTGTGTGTATTAAAGTTTTTGCCCAGGGGGACATCCTCTGTGTTTTTGAATCTATTGTCTGTGAGAGTAGCTTGTATGCTAATCTCTCCAGAGGATTTTCTTTTACCTTTCTTTTCTATAATTAATAGCCTTTTTCTTAATACCTGATTGATTTTTCCTTGTTTTTAGATCCAAGGGGATTGGATCTGGACTCAGCAGGAATTGGTGGGGGAAAGGAGGGGGGATGGTTAAATTCTCCTTGTTTTAAGATCCAAGGGGTTGGATCGGTGTTCACCAAGAACTTGGTGAAGAAGTCTCTCAAGGCTACCCAGGGAGGGGAAGGTTTTGGGAGGAAAGAGGGTGTTCCAGATGGAGGAATCTGGATGGTGGCAGCGATACCAGATCTAAGCTGGTAATTAAGCTTAAAAGTGTCCATGCAAGTCCCCACATCTGTACCCTAAAGTTCATAGTGGGGAAGGAACCTTGACAATCCGCCTCGAATATGTACCTATGGTCTTGAACGGAATCATACTTGGGATGGCTGGCCCCTTCCGCTGCTCATGCTGCCATAGCTACACTTCTGTTTTTAGCACACTAGCTCAGAGCCAGTGTAGGTATGTTTGCTTGAGCAGGATTTTATACCTTCTAACTCTAGTATAGCCATGCCCTCAGAATCTTTCCAGATCCTCAATATCCCATTTTGGGAAAGGATTATTACTATGTTGTATTCTTTTCAGTATCACCAACTGTTCCATATGGCATGTAGTGAAAGCTACCCGGTTGATATGTGTAATGCTAATGAGCCATAGATTAGCCTCAAAGAAGAAATGAAACACAACACATTTTAACTCTTCTTGTCTGAGTGTTAAATGAAGGACAGTCTGTCAACACTTTGCCTCTCCCTGCTCTTTTGAGCAAGCGAGAGAGCAGTGTGAAGTAAAATCCTGCGTCAGTGGCTGGTGGCCATGCTAAAGCAGCATGAAGGCATCTTCTAAGAGTCTGATCGTTTAGATTGTCGGAGGAGAGAGAATGGCAATATATTCTAGACCTGTTGGAGCATGCATCCCCTTGAGAGCACTGTGTCAGCAGGGAAGGAATGAGTCCACTGAGCATGCCAAGGAATCGGAACTTTGTGAATGACAAACCAATCAGATTCCAAACGTGCTCAGTGTGAAGTCAACATGAATAATTTATTGTTCTTAAGTTAGCCCTGTGTGTGCTGAGATAAACGTACAGCACACATATCTCAAATGTGCACATTGTCTTACAAGATGAATGGGGAGAGGATTGCAGATTAATGAGCTTTCTAATAGTCTTGAAAATCCAGATGATTTTATTCAATTTATAAGCATGAAACTGGATGTTTGAAGACATTTGTGTTGTCCTCCTCTTCCCACTCCCCATCATCATTAAACTAACACAAAATGTAGTAAATATTGGGTCCGGTTTCCCTAGGCAGGAAAAGCTGCAGGTCAAAAGAGATTAAATCCTGTGAGGAAAAACTTCCCCTCTGTCATCTTGGGATACCCCTCTGACCTTGCAAACAATGTGCATGAAGTACAAGGCCTTCTGTGTGGAGGCTCTGTGCTGCCACAGTAGATATGGCTCGTGCAGCTCTGACCCTATTTCTTGGCAGCGTGGTGTCAACGTACCCCCACTATGGAGGTGGGGGTTACAGAAAAATAACACATCCCCGAAAAATCCCTGAGAAATTGCTGGTTAAGACTCAGATACTTCTCCACTTCTGTCCTGGGTCAGCAAATATAAATGCTGGTCACCCTAGGTAAGCATGAGGATGGCTTGGAATAAACGTGCTAGCCCCGCAAGCAAACCCTGTTAATTTAGAAGAACAATTAATAATGATAAATTAGTCTGCTACAACTTGGTGGACGCTAAAGCTGGGGAAGTTATTTTCAAACTCCATTCAAATATTTAATTTATCCCTTTTTCCCATTTTTAAAATTGTGTCTAAACAGATCTCAATTTCCCCATATTGATTTGTTTGTTCAAGATTATTCAATGAATGTTTTAGATGAACATATTTCAGCTGGTGTTCAGTGCTTAATTTGTGCTGGGGCTTGCTGAGTCTGACCCCTGCCAACTCTAGGCTTGGCAGTTCATAGCCCCAGCACCTCTGGGCTCCTGGCCAGCAACTGCCACTTTCTGACCACCTAGCTCTGAAGGCAGTGCCACTGCCAGCAGCAGGCAGAAGTAAGGGTGGCAATATCAAATCATGCCACCCTTACTTCTGCAGTGCTGCTGGCAGTGGTGCTGCCCTCAGATCTTGGTGCCTGGCCAGCAGCCACCAGTCTCTGCCCACCCAACTTGGCATGTCCTTCCTTACAAATTAAGCACTGTCTGTGTTTTGTTCATGAACTAGTCACTGCAAGTATTGCTTTGAGTATTTGAGATTCACTATTTGAGCTGGTCACATGGTAGTGGGGGGGAGGGTGAGCTTGGTGGTTTGAGCATTAGCCTTCTAAACCCAGGTTTGTGAGTTCAGTCCTTAAGGGGGCCACTTAGGGATCTGGGGCAAAAATCAGAACTTGGTCCTGCTAGTGAAGGCAGGGAGTGGGACTCAATGACCTTTCAGGCTCCCTTCCAGCTCTATGAGATAGGTCTATCTCCATATTTTGTTACTATATCCTAATTGGATGAGTGTAATTCTTAGGGAATGCTTACACTGGAGCTGGAAGGTATAAATTCCAGCTTGAGCTGACATACCCATGTTAGTTCTGATCTAGCTAGCACACTACAAATGGAAGTGCAAGGAGCAGCATGGGCTTGTCACCTGAAGTACTGTCCTATCTGAGACCAAAGGTACGTGGCTGAGTTGCTGCAGCTACACCTTTATTTTTAGTGGGCTAGCTCTGTCTGAGCTAATGTAGGTGTGTCTGCTCTAGCTGGAAATTACACCTTCCAGATCCATTGTAGATTCAAGCGTTCAGTGCAAATGTGTACGATTAAGAATTTAAAATTTATTTTCTGTGTCTATTCTGCTACATTCACTTAAAATTTCCTCTTTTGGCAAGCAGTCCTAATGGTAAACTCATTCACTAGAATGCTCACAGAAAGAGAACACACAAGACCCACAAACACAGGCAGAGTAAATGTGTTTAAAAATTTGATCCAGTGTTTGTGAATAATAGTTTGTAAGTACTTACCTACCTTTAGAGAAGACACAAAAGTGACTCCAGTTTCAGAATTGAGGAGCAGAGGATGAAAGTTGCTATTTTTCTATTTTGAAAGGGATTTTGGAGTAATTCTCCCACACTCTCAACTACTTCAGTAGGAATATCTCGAACCCTTTTGACCAGAGATGACGACAGAGAAATCTCAATAACATTTGTTTGGGTTGTGGAGCTGTTTAGCTGATTTTTGATGGGAGGAGAAGGAGCAGTTAAATTTCCAAACTATGGGCTTCACTCAACAGTCACTGAAACAAATGGAAGCACTCCCGTTGACTTCACATGGTATTGGATCAGTCCCTCTGCCTGTCTAGCAAAGACTTACTCACATGCTTAGCTTTAAGCATGTGAATAATCCTATGTATGGTACTCTTTATATACTTTAAGTTAAATACTGAGTAAGTCTTTGCAGGATTGGGGCCCATGCCTTTTACACACAGGAAGTAATAGTGCAGATATTAAGGTGTTAAGCGGTCTTGAGAAAGCAAAACATGTTTTGCAAAGTAAATTTCTTATCTGTGTTTTCTCTGTAGCATTTTTGTTTGGAGTTGGTTTTGATTTAGAATGTTACCCCCCAATCATCCATAATTCTTCCCCTTCCCTTGGTGACTGTATCTTTTAATGGGTGCATTGTGGATAAACCCGGCCTGATTTACCTGCTTGGCCTCTGTTTGTTTTCACCTGCTGAAGTGAGATTATTAAATGCAAGAACTGGCTTTGCTGTCAGCTCTCAAACCATGTGCTTTGAGTAGTGAGATTTGATAAAGTGTTCAGTACCTCAAGATGTTGCAGTTGAAACAAATTAATGAAATGCTGTGTTTTAATAGCCCCCTATGTGCTATGAGTCTGTGGTAAATAGCAATGAAAGTCTTTTATTTTCCTGGGGTTCTGTTGCCAGAGCTTTCTGTCCTGGTCTCTGCAATCCTAATGTTTACTTGTCCTGAGTGTAGTGTGTCAGTTAATTCCCACAGAGAAATTAAGCTTTCTGAAAAGCCCAGGAAATGAAACCTTAGAGAGTTGCCAAGAGTTTACTGAGTTTTGTTACGATTTACAGCCTCATGTACCGTAACTTCTGCTGACACAAATAAGAAGACACTGCTCTACAAAATTCTGGTGATTCATAATCTGAGGACACTTTGGCTCAAAAATGTCATATCTGGCTTCTTAGTAACTGTTAATTCTGAAGTCTTCTTATTTGTGAGGGGGGGTGGGAGGGACGAGGGAGTTGTAAGTAAAATTTCTCTTTGTCTGATTTTAATGTAACGGATAAGCAGGCACTGCTTGTTCTCCGTCTCATTTGATTTTACGTTTTGTGTACTGCAGGATCGAGAGACAAATCAGCAGGTTTCAAGGATGGTTACCTAGAAAGCCTATGAGACTGGACAAGGAGACACTGCCAGATCTGGAAGAGAATGACTGCTATACTGCCCCTTTCAGTCAGCAAAGGATCCATCAGTGAGTATTTTATGATTTAGTTTAAATGCAAGGCAAAACTATACTACCAGGTTAATCCTGACAAAGCCAAAGCTCAGTATATATGTTTAGGAATAGATCCCCGTGTAGTTTCTCGCCATATCATGAGGGTCCATACAGACCACTGAAATAGCAAGAAGTCTATCTACATTTTAGAGGGCTTGTCTAAACGAACACTTCATTTGTGGCAAGCTGGGGTGTAAATCGACCCGCATTAATGTCCTGCACACTAAGTGTCCCAGTGGTCCCTGCTGTTGCTCACTAAGGGTATGTCTGCACTGCAGTTAAACACCCGCGGCTAGCCTATGCCAGGTGACTCGGTCTCGCAGGATTTGGGCTGCAGGGCCGTTTAATTGCAGTGTAGATTCCTGGGCTCAGGCTGGAATCTGGGATCTAGGACCCTGTGAGGTGAGAAGGTCCCAGAGCTCGGGCTGCAGCCCAAGCTAGAATGTCTACACCGCAATTAAACAGCCCCACAGTCCAAGACCCGTTGAGTGCGCTAGGAAACTTGTAGTGTGCGGCAGCAGGATCTTCATGAACACTTAATGCATGCAGGCTAGTGCAGGGTATATTTATACTCCAGTTTGCTGCAAACTAGGTGTTCATGTAGACATGCCCTGAGTATTACACATCCAATCCAAAGTCCATGGAAATCAATAGAAAGATTCCCTTTGATTTCAGTGGTCTTTTAATCAGGCCCCTATGTAAGTAACTGACTACTCATGACAATTTCCATAACAACATCTAGGACCAGATTTACAAAGGTATTAGGTGCCTAAAAATGCAGGTAGAGGCCTGGTAGGATTTACAAAAGCACCTAACTCAATTGAAAGTCACTAGGAGTTAGGCACAGCCTTATTTTCTATACCTATTCAGAGAGTACCAAAAATATATCTGTTAGAGACTATAGTAACTGAGCCTGCATAGGAAACACAACAACCCTTTTCTTCTGTTTACTTAATGCCAAATAAAGGGTAAGGTGCAGCTGTTCTCTGGAAAGTGACCACATAGAATATGGCACCTTCTTACACAGCAGATCTATGCCCTGTACATATTCAAAGTCAGATCTGCTTACATCAGTGACCAAAATACATTGGTATTGCTTTTTATTCCTGGTATCACTGCAGAGCAAACACAGCTCTGGAAGAGAGCTGAGTTTTCTTTGTTTGTTTGTTTTCATTATGCACCATCAAAAGAATGGTTTGCTAAATTCCAGTTTCAGGGCCAATCAGTTATACTGGTGCAAATGCATGAAAAGCCGTAGTATTGCACAGATGCCTCTCTGGGCATAGGTTGGCCTGTAGAATGACGTATAAGATGGAAAGAATCCAGGTTGATTTTTAGATGCCATGTTGAATTTTCAGGGCTGACAAAAAACAAACAAACCTTTTTATGCCTGTAGACTTAGTTGACTTAATATAGAAATAACTAGCAACCGTACAGTGCCACGTTTATACAGTCACTTTTCAAACAGAATCATGCTTTAAGTAACAGTGGCTGAAACAAATGATGATGAATAGGAGAGCCCTTCGTGGACAATTTCAGTAGTTGCAGTATGGAGGACAATAACCAGCAACTGGTGAAAAAAACGCAAAGAATAGGCTGTACAGACCGATAAGCTAACGAAAAGGTAACTCTATAATGCTGACGAAGCTAAGACTAAGAGCCTGTAGGGGTTCCTGTGGCAGGGTGACACCTGACCTAGTTGTCTTTGCTAAACACCTCACTCTGACTGTACTATTAATTAAGATTTATATTGATGTATAAAATAGACCCATCTACTACACTGGATGCCTTTTGCATGATTTGAAATAACAATACAACAAAAAACAAAAGCAGCAGCAAACCCCCAGGGAAACATGAATAAAACTCCACTTCTAAGAGAAATCAACAAGCAGAACTTTCTCAACCAAACCTCTACCCCATAAACAATGACCACAGTCAGACCCTGTCAAGGCTGATTCCCCACTCTAGCACTTTGAGTGCAGAAAGTGGGGGCCCACAAGGATCCTAAAATTAATACTGCCACTCCAGGCTTGTATTAAAGTCCCAAGGTTACAGCTTTTCTCTGACCTTGGATGGGTAGATGCTGCCACCACCCAAGTATAAAAACCCCTTCAAGAACCCAGGAAGACACACTTGGGAATTCCTTCCTGTGGGGTATCCTCAAACCAATGGGAGCTGCAGGGGTGGTGCCTGTGGACAGGGCAGTGCACAGAGCTGTCTGGCCACGCCTATGCATAGAAGATAGGAGGGAGGACATATGTCTGCTTCCGGGAGCTGCTTGAGGTAAGCGCCGCCAAGACCTTTCACCCCTGAACCCCTCCCACACCCCATCTACCTGTCCCAGCCCTGATCCCCCTCCCACCATCCAAACCCCTCAATCACAGCCTGGAACCCCCTCCTGCACCCCAACCTCCTCATCCCCAGCCCCATCCCAGAACCTGCACCCCAGCTGGAGCCCTCACCCCCCTGCCCCAGTCCTGATCCCCCTCCCACCCTCTGAACCCCTCATCCCCAGCCCAGAGCACCTGCACCCCAAACCACGCATCTCCAGCCGGAGCCCCTCTCCCCCCGTCCCAACCCTCTGCCCCAGCCCTCATCCCCCTCCTGCCCTCCAAACCCTTCGGTCCCAGCCTAGAGCCCCCTCCCGCACCCTGAACCCCTCATTTCTGGCTCCACCCCAGAACCCACACCCACACCCCAACCCCCTGCCTCAGCCCAGAGCCCCCTCCCATACTCTGAACCCCTCGGCTCCACTCCAGAGCCCCCTCCTGTACCCCAGTCTCCTAATCCCTGACTCCACCCTAGAGCCTACATCCCAAGCCAGAGCCCTCACTCCCTCTTGCATTCCAACCCACTGCCTCAACCTGGAGTCTCCTCCCGCACGCTAAACTCCTCATTTCTGACCCGACCCTGGAGTCCTCACCTCCTCCCACACCCTAACACCCTGAGCTAGCCCAGTGAAAATGAGCCACTGAGTGAGGGTGGAGAGAGTGAGCAACAGAGTGAGGGGCGATGGAGTGAGCAGGGGCGGGGCAAGGGTGTTCTATTTAGTGCAAGCAGAAAGTTGGCAACCTTATGTCAGTTGGAATGTGATCATGCACAGAAGAACAAAACAGACAAATTGGCTGGGAGTGGGAGGTAACAATAAAACAGAGTTGAGCAAAAAAGTGGAAGTCTTAACTCACCACTTGCCTAACTAAGACTTCTGCTGTTCCGCTAAACCCTGTTTTATTGCTGTGTCACCATCCCAACCTATTGCTCTATTTCTTTCACCTGCTAAGTCTTGTGTGGCACCTAAACTGTACATTTTCTGGGGCAGGGAGCTCATTGGTGGTGCCCAAGAGATAAAAATATTACTTCATTTATTTTTGGCCGGTTTATTTATCTGCCAAGACCTAAGCTTCAGAATCTGTGATGTCAATGCTAAAGCTGATGACATAATTAACATCTAAAGCAGTGTAAACAGTGAAGCGAATGTACTAGTACAGGGATTGGCAACCTCTGGCACACGGCTCGCCTGGGTAAGCACCCTGCCGGGCTGGACCAGTTTGTTTACCTGCTGCGTCCACAGGTTCGGCCAATTGTGGCTCCCACTGGCTGCAGTTCATTGCTCCAGGCCAATGGGAGCGGGGGGAAACTGTGGCCAGCACATCCCTGGGGCCATGCTGCTTCCCGCAGCTCCCATTGGCCTGGAACAGCGATGAGCCGAACCTGTGGATGCGGCAGGTAAACAAACTGGCCCGCCCACCAGGAGATTTCCCTGGCGAGCCGCATGCCAGAGGTTGCTGACCCCTGTACTAGTAGCTCTTGACAGTAAGGTCATTGACGTCATCAGCTGCTGCAGGAGAGACATGGAACCCTGAACTCATATCTTCAGTTAAAAAGATGTACAGTTTCCTTGTAAAATGCATTAGTTAATATTTTTTTAATGAACACATTCTGTATTTAGAATATCTAGCATATATTTAAAGAAGCATTTCAGGTCACTTTTAAATTATGTAGATCATTACCCACCTTTCATAGGAAACGCAAACCAAAAGTTACTTACACAATTTCAAATTTGAGCACTAGAATTACAATTATTGGTGTACTTTATCCATAAACCACTTTTTTACTTTTAGTTTGCTTGAGTCAAATGACTTCTTAAATTAATTATGTAGTATACTGGAGCAATTTACCCTGGGGCCAGGTGGATTCTCCATCATTGACCATTTTAAAATTGAGATTGGATGTTTTTCTAAAAGATATGTTCTTGGAAGTAGTTGTAGGAAGTTCTGTGGACTGTGTTATAGAGGAGGTCAGATGAGACAATCACAATGGTCCCTTCTGGCCTTGGAATCAATGAATCCATGAATATTTACTGTTTAGCTGAGGAGGGAGGAGCAAAACAGATATGGGGAGTTGAGGGTCAAAATTAATTGCTGGTCAGGGGGACTGGCAGGTTTGGGGATGATAGACATCCCCCCACACATGCTTTTTTCAGACCACTTTAAGTACAATGTGTAACTCCATTGACTTCAAGAGAGCTACTTCTGTTTATACCATTGTGAGAACAGAATCAGGAGATTTGTTCTGTTGTTGTTTTTAAATGTCCTTATAAATTCCTTCCTCCCCCCCCAAAAAAAAAAAATCATTCATGAAGTATCAGGGTTTGGTCAGTAAGAGAATTAATTATTTCTCTTTCATCTTGAAATACTATTATGTGTAGTGGTCTCTTGCCTAATTTTTCATAGTAATTCTTCAATATAATATACAACATTGATAATGATGCATTCTGAGGTCAGCAATGTCCTGTCCTAAGAAGCAGACCAAAGCTGAATTAACATTCAACCAGAATATTGTGTGGCATGCTGATAAACATATGCTTCCATATCAGATTGGCAGAGGTTCAGCTGTCACTGTTATCAGCCTTTCACCATTAAATCTGTCATCAGGTTTTTTTAATGAAAGAGAAAAAGTTACAAGCTAAAGTGAATTTAACATTCAAGTTTCAAACCTGGCAGGTCCTCAAGTGACATTTTGGGAACATTTAGTGAAGTACTGGGGAGCAAGGAATGGAAAGCTACCATCTTAGAAATGTTATGGTAACTTAGCTTATTGTTTTTCAGTGCTAAGGTGTATCAGATGAATTTCCACACTCTTGTCTAGCTGAGTCACCTCAAGTAAATTTGCTAAAGTACTTGTACAAAACAGTATGTTGATCAAGGACAAATTCTACCCTCACAAGTGAATTGGTTTTCCCATTATTTTCAATGGGAGTTATGTGTGTGCCCCCAGAGTAATATTTGGCCAACTTGTTTCTGCTAGTAGGTGGTTTTAGTTGGTGGCAGAGGGAAAGGTTCACTGAGTGTTCAAAATGGGAGAAATTCACTCCAGTTGCAAAAAGCCAGGTGCAGGTGCCACTTTAGTCTATGGCTTGGAATAGCAGCCATACCTCCTCCGCTCATGTTGCACAGTGTACTGGCACAGATCTGCAACCACCGCTATCCTCTCTTCCCTCTCTAGACCAATGGTAACGTTGACTTTCCATGCCAGCCTTGCAGTGGGAAAGCGCTCTGGGAAGGGGAAGACAGTGGGGAAAGGCTCTGGCAGCTCCCTGCTGTTTGGAGCCTTTCCCTACTGCAGGGAACAACTCCACCAGCTCCTCACTGCTGGAGTCCTCCCCCCACCACAGGAAAAACTCTGGCAGCAGAGAAAGGCTCGTCCTGCTCCCCACTGCTGAAGCACTTCCCCCACTGTAGAGAAAGTGGTAAGCAGATGAGAGCTGCTGAATGCTTTCACACTTCATTGCTGCTGAAACCTTTCCCCACTCCCTTCCCTCATCATAGGCTTTCACTGACATATGTAGCTACACACCACCGTGTGTTTGCAGCTTGATTTTCTCTCTGCTGTGTCACTACACATACCCTACAAGCTGCCACCAGGGGTGTGCAGTATAGACGTAGCCTAAGCATCCCCTCCAGTGATTCAAAGTGTCTTTGTTCAGCTGATTCCTTACCCAACATGAGCTCCCAGTGCAACTCTGTGGCTAGACAGACTAACACAATCCTTGGATGTATAAACAAAGGAATATCAAATAGGAGCAGAGAGGTAATATTCTCTCTGTTCGTGGCTGGGCTGTCACAGGGTGACACTGGCTGTTTAAGAGGGAAGAGGCCAGTGTGTCTGTGACTGGTCAATTGACCCCCAGTTAAGCTTAAAAGAGGCTGAAAGGAGGAGGTGCCTGAAGGAAGACAGAAAGGGGCAGGTGAGAGCTGCCTGAGAAGAGGCTGAAATAGTCAGGAGGGGCAGGTAAGAGCTGCCTGGGAGCAGAGAAGAGATGGATGGAGCAGCAGTGAGTTGCGCACCCGCTTCAGCTCGCCCCTGCTCCACGCACGAGCATCCTGAGCACGCCGTGGTTGCTTCACTATCCCGCCTCCCAGGCTTGCGGCGCCTAAGCTGATTGGCGCTGCAAGCGTGGGAGACAGGAGAAATGAAGCACCTCATCCCTGCCCCGCCTCCACCCTGAGCACCCCAAGGCTGCTTCACTTCTCCTCCCGCCTCCCAGGCTTGGGGCGCCTAAGCTGATTGGCGCCACAAGCCTGGGAGGTGGGAGAAGTGAAGCGGCCATGGCATGCTCGGGGAGGAGGCCGGGCAGGGGTGAGCTGGGGCAGGGAGTTCCTCTGCCTGCCATCCCCCACCCTTACTTGCTGCAGGCAGCCCTCCCTGCGCTCCCCTGCCCCAGCTCCCTCTGCCTAAATGCCGGAGGCGACCGGGGTGTCCAAAGATCCAGTCGCCACGGTCGCTGCCGAAGAAAATGGCGCCCCCCCCAAATGCCAGCACCCTAGGCGATCACCTAGGTCGCCTAAATGGTTGCACCGGCCTTGGACAGCAGTAACTGTGAGCTGCTGTTGATGAATGCTGAGAAGCGGGGCAAGGATCAGCATTCACATTGCATTCTCTGTCAGTACCCAGCTCATGCTGGGGAAGCTAATGATCCAACCAGCGGACCAAATTTGGTGATGAATCCTGGTTACATGCCACCAGAGGCCTGTTGTGCATACACTAAGAAGTGCTGAGGAAAACTGTTGGGAGGATTGTCTAAGCTGGGGAACCCTGCCAAGCTGCAGAAAGGCTCGTGCACAGTGGCCCCGAGGAATGAGGGAAAGAACCAGTGTGTGGTCACTGTAGGCAGGCCCCAGAAGCAAGGGGTTGACTCTGGAGAGAATCCCAGGAAGCATGGAGATTCAAAGGCAAGGAGGCCTTGGGAGTGTAACACTGCAGAGAGCCCTCCGGCAGAAGACCTGAATGGAGGGCTGTGGGAGGAGCCCCAGAACAAAGGGTTGGTCCTGGAGGGAGGTTCCCTGAGCATGAGTAGGATTCACAGGCAAAGAGGCCTGGGGGAGTGTAACGCTGCAGAGGCTCCTCTTGTGGGAAGCATGACTTGGGGCTACAAGAGGAGACCCATGAGAGAGAAGCAGGTCTTGGAACTCTAGGTAGGAGGCCTGAAGAGTGGGGGCCCTGGAACAGGGCCTGGAAGAACTGGGACAGAGTAGTTAATGACTCTCAGGTGGTTGACCTGGGAATGATGATCCTGGAAGGCGACTGAAGAGCTGATGTATTGTAACCTTGTTTTACTTTGTGGCTTTTGAGAGGAACTGTCAGGGCCATCCGGGGAGTGGGGCAAGATGGGCAATTTGCCCCAGGCCCCGCAGGGGCCCTTGTAACAGGGTCCTTCAATCGCTCCGGGGGCCCTGGAAAACTCTCGCAGGGCCCAGGCCCCCGGAGCTTCTTCTGCTCCGGGTCTTCAGCAGCAATTCGGCGGTGGGGGGGGGGTCCTTCCGCTCTGGGACCCACTGCCAAAGTCTGCCGAAGACCCATGGCAAGGGGGTTCCTTTCACCCTGGGACCTGTCGCCGAAGTGCCGGGTCTTCAGCGACAATTCGCTGAAGACCCCAAGCCCCCTGAATCCTCTGG
Organism: Gopherus flavomarginatus; assembly: GCF_025201925.1. Lineage (NCBI taxonomy): Eukaryota > Metazoa > Chordata > Testudines > Testudinidae > Gopherus > Gopherus flavomarginatus. Next base: position 91,973,868 of record NC_066617.1, read on the forward strand.
GCAGCCCTGGGAATTGTCGCTGTAAGGGAGCTGCAGAGTGTGGCACTTGTATGAATAAAAGGGTTTGAATTTGCCACTGTGAGAAACAATATTCCTTTGGGTGGGCCATATAAAGGGGAAACTGAGGCAGATGTAGGTATGTTGTGGCCTTGCCTTCTTCAGGAGGGTGCTCAAGCAGGGATCACTCAATGACGAGCACTGAAGAGATCACTGGTGGAATACTTTGTCCAGTTTTGTTTAAAAGGAAGTTGAAAAATTGTAGAGGGATTCAGAAAAGAGCTACAAAAATTATTTGAGGTTTGGGAAACCACTCTTAACAGTGAGTGACTTAAAGAGCTTAATAGATTTACCTTTTAAGAAGGGTTAAGAGGCAACCAGTTTATGGTTTAAAAGTACCTACAAAGGGAGAAGATACCTAATACTTCAGCACTCATTAATCTAGCAGACTGAGAAATAATAAAATCCAATGTCTAGAAGTTGATGACAAAAATTCAACTGAAAAAAAAAGTGCATGTTTTTGTAAGCATCAGAGCAGCTTACCAAGGGATGTGATAGGGTACGTCTACACTACGGGATTATTCCGATTTTACATAAACCAGTTTTGTAAAACAGATTGTATAAAGTCGAGTGCACGCAGCCACACTAAGCGCATTAATTCGGTGGTGTGCGTCCATGTACCGAGGCTAGCGTCGATTTTTGGAGCGTTGCACTGTGGGTAGCTATCCCTTAGCTATCCCATAGTTCCCGCAGTCTCCCCCACCCATTGGAATTCTGGGTTGAGATCCCAATGCATGATGGTGCAAAAATAGTATCGCGGGTGATTCTGGGTAAATGTCATCACTCATTCCTTCCCCCATGAAAGCAACGGCAGACAATTATTTCGTGCCCTTTTTCCCTGGATTTCCCTGGCAGACGCCATAGCATGGCAACCATGAAGCCCGTTTTGCCTTTTGTCACTGTCACCATATGTGTACTGGATGCCACTGGCAGAGGTGGTACTGCAGCGCTACACAGCAGCATTCATTTGCCTTTGCAAGGTAGCAGAGATGGTTATCAGTCGTTCTGTACCGTCTGCAGCTGTCATGGGTGGTCCTGGCTGAGGTCGGCCAGGGGCGCAAAGACAAAAATGGGAATGACCCTCCGGATCATTCCCTTCTTTATGGTTTATCTAAAAATAGAGTCAGTCCTGCCTAGAATATGGGGCAAATGTGCTAGAGAACCAGTGTACCAGAGAGCACAGCCGCTCCATGTCAGATCCCGCAGAAATGATGAGCTGCATGCCATTCTAGGGGGTGTCCCTGCAACAACTCCACCCGTTGCTTCCCTGCTCCCCTAACCCTCCTGGGCTACCGTTGCAGTGTCCCCCCATTTGTGTGATGAAGTAATAAAGAATGCAGAAATAAGAAACACTGACTTGTTAGTGAGATAAAATGAGACGGAAGCAGCCTCCGGCTGCTATGATAGTCCAGGCAGGACATTAAATGGGGCAGGGGAGAGGAGCCCAGCATCCTGCTGCTATCATAGTCCAGGCAGTACAGAATCTTTTCTTTAGACATGAAAGGAGGGGGCTGATGGAGCTCAGCCCCCAGTTGCTATGATGAAGACGGTTACCAGCCGTTCTGTACCGTCTACTGGGAATGACCCAGGCTCCCCCAGCTGACCTCACCTGAGGCCAGCCAGGAGCACTCACGGGCTGATGATGATGATGGATAGCAGTCATATTGTACCGTCTGCCACCGGGGAGGGGAGGGGAGAGGGTGTTGCTGTTCATTGCCCCAGCACCGTGTCTACCAGCAGCATGCAGTAGACATAAGGTGACATATAAAAAAGTCAAGAAACAATTTTTTTCCCTTTTCTTTCACAGGAGGTGGGGAGGGGGGATTAATTGACGAGCTATACCCTGAACCACCCTGGACAATGTGTTTGACCCTACAGGCATCTGGAGCTCAACCAATAATGCAAATGCTTTTCGGAGACTGCGGGGACTGTGGGATAGCTGGAGTCCTCAGTACTCCCTCTCTCCCTCCCTCCATGAGCGTCCATTTGATTCTTTGGCTTTCCGTTACGCTTGTCATGCAGCACTATGCTGAGTCCCTGCTGTGGCCTTTTTCAAATGCTTTGGCATTTGTCTTCTGTAACGGAGCTCTAATAGAACAGATTTGCCTCCCCATACAGCGATCAGATCCAGTATCTCCTTTACAGTCTATCCTGGAGTTCTTTTTGGATTTGGGACTGCATTGCCACCCGTGCTGATCAGAGCTCCACGCTGGACAAACAGGAAATGCAATTCTAAAGTTCGCGGGGCTTTTCCTGTCTACCTGGCCAGTGCATCCGAGTTCAGATTGCTTTCCAGAGCGGTCACAATGGTGCACTGTGGGATATCGCCCGGAGGCCAATACCGTCGATTTGCGGCCACACTAACCCTAATCCGACATGGTAATACCGATTTCAGCGCTACTCCTCTCGTCGGGGAGAAGTACAGAAACCAGTTTAAAGAGCCCTTTATATCGATATAAAGGGCCTCGTTGTGTGGACAGGTGCAGCGTTAAATCGGTTTAACGCTGCTAAAATCGGTATAAATGCCAATAGTGTAGTGTAGACCAGACCATAGATTCTTCATCACTTGAACCTAAAATTGTTGGTCTTGATACAGGAATTATTAGGGAGATTCTATGACCTTTGTAACACAGGAGGTCAGACCAGATTATTATAATGGTCCCTCCATCCTTAAAATATATGGGCTTCTTCTCTACTGGTGTAAATCAGTGTTGCTCCAAGAATCTGGCCTTATGAATCCCTGAATAAACAGTAGATGGCAATGCAGCAAAACACTTATAAAGCCTGTCTCAAAAAAAAAAGAATACACAAAAATTGCATTTTGAAATAAGAATTTCACTTAATTATCATGCTCACTGGTCACACTCACTGCAGTTAAGGTTGTAGAACAGTTATCTGATCAGCCTGATTTTATATGCTTATAACTTTCTGAAATATTTACCTTTTTGAGCTGAAATTTTTCATGCTTGATTTCTGCCTGAAAGTAGCTTATTTTCTTTCTTGCTTGCTTGCTTCAAGTTCCCTTTGGCTGTATTTGAGTTCAGCAAGGGTGGAGAAACAAATCAACATTTTCCTATTTTTTAAATTCTAGTTACAGTTTTCATATGCAGGTCTGCAGCAAAAATATGGCTGAAGTTTGAAGCTTGAAACGTGGTGTGAACATAGTCTTCATTGGTGATGGGTTCACCAGGTGACAGGCACTTTAGAAACGCCTGGATGGATAGATTATTTCTGTCACAGTTCAAGGCAATGGCACCTGTATTTCTCCTCAAAGGTACAGCAAGGGCACCCACGTTTGGCTTCCAGCTCCCCACCTGTCACCTCTCTTGGGTAGAGAGATGCATGTCTTTCATTTCTGACTAGGACATTCTCAAGCTGAATAGTTCCCTTTTCTCCACTGTGTAATTCCCAGCACAGACAGGTTGCCTTAAGACACCTGATTGTTTTCTCTTCAGAAATGGATAACAGTGTAATTGCTACAGATGTAAGTTACTACGCAGTTCTTTCTAAGCAAGCCTCCTTTATTCTTAAAGTACAAAGCATTAAGGAGAAAACATAAAAAACAATAAAAGAACCTATGCGCAGGCTTAAAAGTTACTGGAGTTCATCCCAACTCTTACATGGGCTCTGGCAAGTGGTGTCTTTTAATACCCCACCGTAGGGGCATCCTTGTGGTTACAAGTTTATCAGTTTCAGCTCAGAACAAGCTTCAAAGTGTTGATAATGAAGAAATTACATTATCATCACCCCTCCCTACTGGAGAAGGTACATACAATGCCCCAACAACTCATACACAATCGTATTTTAATACAATATACCCCAAAGTTGTTAACCCCAATTCACTATGACTTGATTTAACTCAGTAAAGTTATCTTAATTCCATATAGTTTGTTCAATATATTACAATATATTGACAGTCTGTCACAATGATTTGCTTGGTTTGGGGAGAAAAATACTTAAAATACTCCTATGCTAAGATTTTAGCATATCGTAAGCAAGGCCTTTCCCCTTCTGAACATCACAGCACGCGTAAAGGGCCAGGCAGGGGGAGGAATTTATGAGAAAGGCTTTAAATACACACCACTAAATCCTCAAAAAACTGACAACAGCTACAGGAGAGAAGAGCAGATCTCAAGATTTTTAAGGTGTGACTACAGTTTTTGCAGTGTAGCCTAAGCTTTTATTCTGAAGGCATGTCATAAACAGATGGTTAAGGGTTAATGTCTCTTTTACCTGTAAAGGGTTAAGAAGCTCAGTGAACCTGGCTGACACCTGACCAGAGGGCCAATGAGGGGACAAGATACTTTCAAATCTTGGTGGAGGGAAGTCTTTGTGCTGTTTGTTTTGTTCTTTGTTCGCTCTTGGGGCTAAAAGGGACCAGACGTACACGCAGGTTTTCTCCAATCTTTCTGAATCAGTCTCTCATGTTTCAGAATAGTAAGTAATAGCCAGGAAAGGCGGATTAGTCTTATGTTTGTTTTCTTAACTTGTAAATGTGTCTTTTTTTGCTGGAAGGATTTTTACCTCTGTTTGCTGTAACGTTGAATCTCAGGCAAAGGGGGGGGGGGGAAGTCCCTCTAGGCTACATGAATCTAAGTACCCTGTAAGCAATTTCCACCCTGATTTTACAGGGATAATTTTTACATTTTCTTTCTTTAATTAAAAGCTTTCTTTTTAAGAACTTGATTGATTTTTCCTTGTTTTGAAATCCAAGGAATTGAGTCTAAACTCACCAGGGATTGGTGGGAGGGAAAGGAAGGGAATGGTTAATTCCTCTTTGTTTTAAGATCCAAGGAGTTTGGATCTGTATAGCTTCCCAAGGCAACCCAGGGAGGGGAAAGTCTGTGGGGGGAAAGGAGGGGGGATGGTTTATTTCTCCTTGTTTTAAGACCCAAGGGGTTTGGGTCTTGGGTTCTCCAGGGAATGTTTTGGGGGAACAGAAAGTGTGTCAAACACTATATTTTTCACTGGTGGCAGTGTACCAGATCTAAGCTAGGAATTAAGCTTAAAAGTGATCATGCAGGTCCCCACTTTTTGGACGCTAAAGTTCAAAGTGGGCAAAAAACCTTGACAAGGCATAACTCACTGTGTGCATCATAAAACTGTCAGTACTGAAAGCATCCAAACCTCCTTCTCCTTTCCAAGTAGCAATAATGGAGAAGGGGGAAATCTCCGTACTAAAGGAGAAGTGCTCTGTTCAAGCAAGGTTAGGAGTTTGAAGTCTGGGAAGGAAAAGGGAAAAGATAGAAAATAATAATCTGGCCATTAGGTGTCCCTGTCCTCCAGTGGCTGTGGTTCATAAAGGGTCTTTCTGTGCAGGCAATAATTTTTCTGAAGACTGTCGGCTATGGGAATGTTCACTGCACAAGATCTGAAATAATTTTTCATTCAGAGATCACAGTAATTCATTGTTATTATATTAGATCTTAGTTATTTTATTTTAAAATGAATTGCTGCTCAGCTGGGAATGGGAACTATATTAATTAGTTATGAATTTCTAACTCTCTACTTCGTAGTTCGGAAAATACTCAAAAATTTTGCATAGAGATTTCAAGCTGTGTGTCAGGATTTTTTCTTTTCCCCTTATTTCAAAGAAAATTATGGAAACTATTTGACTTCTCATTAGAGCTTTATTTACCATATAATTGGATAAAACACTAAAAAAAGTAAATGGAAAATAGTTCCATGTGCAATCATAACCCCTCAGGCTGAGGAGGGCTGTGTTGGGACAATAACTAGGTAGCTTAAAATGTTGTAGTTGTTTGCGGTGTGTTTTATCTGTATAGGTCCTAGGTTATGAGAGAGACAAGGTAGGAGAGGTAATATTTCTCCTATTGGACCAACTTCTGTTAGTGGAAGAGACAAGCTTTCAGGCTTCACAGAGCTCTTTTTTATGTATGGCGAACGTAACTAGATTGTTTAAACTAAACACAAGTTGGGACAGATTGTTAAGCATTAGGGGTTCACACTTGCTGTAGGAAACCACTTAAAATGAGCTGTGTAATTAATGGTTATTAGGCAGTGTGGTGTGTTACAAATTGTTATAATGAGCCATAAAACCAGTGTCTCTGGTAAGTCCATGTTTTTCAGTGTCTAGAAGAGTTATGAACTTAAGTTCACAGGTTCATCTGTTAAGATGTTGTGCAGGTTTACTTTGAGGACTGGGAAGTCAAATGTGGAGTGATTGCTTTGTGAAAACTGTTCACTCATGCGTGATGTGGTATTTTTGTCTTTTATCATTTTTCTGTGCAAGTTCGTTCAAGAGTGTAGTGATTGTCTGGTTTCACCCACATAGTTGTTATGGGTCATTTGATGCACCGTTCAAGGTACACCATGTTTTAATGGGAATGCATAGTGCCCATGGGTCTTGAAAGATGTGTTGGGGGAGGTATTGATCATCATAGCAGTGGAGATATGTCTTCAGGTTTTGCATCTGTTGTTCTGACAGGATCTGATGCCACTTGGAACTGGTGTATCCTGATCTGTGGGGAGCTTGCTCCTGATGATAAGCTTGGTGAGGTTGGAAGGTTGTTTGAAGGCCAGATGTGGGGGTTCCGAAAAGATTTCTCTCAGGATATGGTCCCCATCAAGTATGAGTTGTAACTGTTTGATGACAGTCCATATGGGTTCCAGTGGAAATTGGTACGTGACAACTAGGTGTGTGTGGTCAGTGGGAGGATTTTTTCTGTATTGAAGCAGGTTCTCCCAGGGTATTTGGGTGGCCCATTCTATGATGCGATCCACTTCTCAGTTGGAGTATCCTTATTTGCTGAAGGTGTGTATCCCGAACTTTGTCTTCAGAGCAAATTCTATGATATCTGAGTGCCTGGCAGTAGATAACTGATTTCTTGGGGTGGCTGCTGGATCTGTAAAGGAAAGTTTCTTGAACATGGAGTTTCTTTTATATAGATGTTTGTAGGGATCCATTGTTGATGCTGATCATCGTGTGAGGGAAATTGCTGCTGGTGTGAGAGTGTTCTAGAGAGAGTTTGATAGATGGGTGGTGGTGGTGGTGGTTGAAGTTGTGGTGGAAATTTGAGCAAGTATAGGTCATCTGTCTGGAGGATGAAAATATCATCAATATATCTCAGGTATATCATTGGTTTCATGATGCATTTTCCCAGAAATTAGCCCTTGAAGAGGTTTGCATATTGGAGAGCCATCATAATACCCATAGCTGTTCCCATCATAGGCACCGACTCTGTGGGTGCTCTGGGGCTGGAGCATCCATGGGGAAAAATTGGTGGGTGCTCTGTACCCACAAGCAGCCAAGCTCCCCGCCCCAGCTCACCTCCAGCTCCTCCCCTGAGCACACCGTGTCCCTGCTTCTCCTCCCAGTGCTTGCCGCCATGAAACAGTTGTTTCACAGCATAACAAGCTGTGGGAGGGAGGGGAGAGGAGCAGAAAAGTGGCGCACTCCGAGGAGGAGGCGGGGAAGAGATGGGACCAGGGCAGGGATTTGGGGAAGGAGTCCAATAAGGGCAGGGAGGGGGGCAGAGTTGGGTCAGGGACTTTGGGGAAGAGGGTGGAATGCATGGAGTCGGGGTGGGACCGGTGGCGGCGGGTCGCAAGCACACAGGAGCCAGGAGAAGTTGGAGCCTATGGTTCCCATGGTTTGGACAGAGTATTTGTTGTTAAATGAAAAGTTGTTGTGGGTGAAGATGAAAAAGATGAGTTTTGTGAGGTGGTCAGGGTGGATTTCTGAGTGTTGTACATTATCTTGTAGGTATTTGAGGCAGTCCTGGTGAGGGATGTTGATGTACTGGGAGGCGACATCTGTGTTGGCAAGAATGGTGTTCTAGGGGAGGCTGTTAATGTTTTGAACTGTTTTAGAGGAAGCTGGCCCTTTGTGTGGTGACTGGTTTGAGGATGGTTTGTATGAGTCCTGATATTCCTTCAGTAAGAGTGCATGTCTGTGTGGATTCCCTTGTTTGTGTGTCTTGGGAAGCATGTAGAAAGTCCCTGGGGTGGGTGGGTTCATAGGTGGGGAGTAAGGGGAGGTTGTAGAATTTTTCTTTTAGTAGTTTGGGGAAGGTTTTGATGGTATCTTTTGAATTTCTGTGTTGGGGGGTAGCTTTGAGTTCTTTATAGTAGGTTGTGTCATTTTGACATAGTCATCATGACTGAGAACTATGATGGCATCCTGTTTGTCTGCTGATTTGATCACTAGCTGATCTGGATTTCAGGGACTGTATATTCTCTAGGTGGTACAGAGATTATGGTGAAAGTAATGTTTGTTGAAGACTCAGTCAATTTTCTACTCTAAGGCAATTAATGTAATGATCCTAGGTGTGGTTCTGTCTGCTGGGGGTATCCAGTCAGATTATTCTTTTTTCTTATGACTGTTGGCAGGGATGTGATAGTTGTGGGTGGTGTCATCTTAGTTGTGAAAGAGTTCCTTGAGGTGAAGTTGGTAGAAGAATTATTTTACGTTCAACACTACAAATAACTAGTTAGTAGGGGTATATTTTCAGGGACAGTGGAGAAAAGGCCCTTTCCCCGTAATAAGGGAAAGCTTGTCCCCTTAATATACAGCTTCCTTAGTTACAATTACTAGCGTACAGTCTAAAGGCTGAATGTCTACAGCTTCCGTTTCCTTTAATGGAAGTTGTGGATGCTCAGCATCTTTTAAGTTCAGGCCATCTGACTAGAGCTGCTAGTCTTTATCTACTAATGGAATGTGTTTAGATTCCACTCTGGTTAGCATCATTGGTTTGACTTGAATACCTAATGCTTGAGGTGCCCTGCCAAAGAACAGCTGATAAATGCAGGCACTTTAGTTCAGTAGCCAGGTCCTTTGTCTCTTTGTTAATAGAAAGTATCCGGTTCTTTGCTTCCCCAAATAAGTTTAAAAATAAATTAAAGTAAGAAAGGAACAAAATCTGTCCCCAGGTACCTGCACAGAACTTCCATTGAGTGAGAGCAAAATTTGGCCCCAAAGTATTTGCATAGTGGAAGTTTGCAACCTGAAAAGTTCCCAAAACAGAACGTATCAAAAGGAATTAATTGGGTGCTTTGCTCCTAGTTGCCTTTGCATTAGTTTGAGACCATTCTTTAGATGAGAGTTGGCTTTATTGCCTTTATGCTGCCTTGTTAGCATTGGCAAGATAGTTTGATATCTCCAGATCCGAGCCTAATTAAGAAAGCTACCAATTTCATTTCAAAGCAATTAACCTTCTTTTGTGCCATATAATGTAACAAGTACAAGAGCAATATATTTCAGCTGTATGACATTTTCAAAAATGGGCTTTAATTAAGGACTGGAATCTTTGCTCATCTGGATACTCCCATTAACCTCAGTTGGAGTCTGCATATGACCAAGGACTACACACAGGGTATGGGTTGTAGGATCAGGCTAATGGATTTAAACTCTGTGGGCATGGACGGCGGGTATAAGAGCCAAGGGGAGTCTAAGCCTCCCCAAACAGATTGTGGTGCCCCTCCCTCTGGAGGGGTGCCAGCCTGCTGCCTTTGGAGCACTGCTGCCAAAAGGCAGCAGTCCGAGATATAGCCCCATATGCTGCACCTGAGGCCCCCCTTGCACTCATTCTTTTCCCCCATGACCACACCCATGCTGCTCCTCTTCCCATCCCCCCTCTGCTACTTCCCCAGAGCCTCCCCTGCCCATGCCTCTCCACCCCCTCTCCTGATGCCCCTCTACCTGCTGGGGGCAGAGAGGAACAAGTGGCAGATAGGGGAGCCTGAGGGGAAGGGGGCCAAGTGGTATGAGTGCGGGAGAGGACCAAGCAGGAGCCCCACCAGGGGCAGAGCGGGGGGACTGGAGCATAGGTGGGGCCTCAGAGAGGATGGAGACTGGGCAAGGGCAGGGCCACAGTCTGGAGCAGGGGAGTGGGGCTATAGTCTGTGCAGCGGTGCCCCCCCACTACTCTAGGGAACTTCCAGTGCTTATAACCAGCATCCCCAATGCATGAGTCACGTGCTGCCTATGTCTGTGGGGCAGAGATCTTGGCTCCATGCATATCTATAAAATGCCTAGCATACTACACAAATAATGTTCGTTTTTATATATATATATTTTTATACAATGAAGAAGCTAATCAGTTTGGCTAAAATTAGAAGTGACCCAAACGTTTATCCCAAATTTATAACAAACCTACCCTGAAGTTTTAATGAAGATCAAAAAAATTCAGTATGTTTAATAATCAGAGTCAGGACTGCAAGAACAGAAGTGCTGAACAAATGCTGTTCTCTAGGCATTTATAATGCATCTGAAGGCAGAAGGGGCTAGAAATCTCTCAGGAGAGCTTAATCTTATGCCGTTTTCAGCTTAGGAAAGTTGGATAAGTTGGATGGATGCTTATTCAGACCAAATCTTGGAACTTTGTGAGGTTTCCCATCATGAATTGAAACGTGTAGTATGAGGCACTTCAGAGAACATCCTGGAAATTCCTTTCATATATCAGCTCTAGCTCCATCCCTAAATGTTGTTCATAAAACAGTCTTTAAAATTTATTCCAAAGATACCAGTTCACTGCTCAAATCAACAGACTAACCACCCATGAAGACCTACCTAATACAAAAACTTGGGGACAGATTCTATACTGCACCTCAGAAGAGGAGCAGCCCAGAAAGCATAATACACGAGAAAGCAAGCAGAGCTGGCTTTAAACCACTTCTGTGCTGCCTAAATTCTAGGCTGAGTGAAGTCCGGTGTGGTCCCTGGTTAGAAGACCTCAGGGGGTGCTCTAATTACAGCAGTCTTCACCTGCGTGTCATTGAGGCCATGTCACAACTCAAAACAGTCCAGAAGTTTCATAGCACTCAGCTTTACAAAGCCTCCTCACATCTGAGACACACCCTCCATCTCTGTGCATCTGCTTTGGGTTATGTGGGAGAACAACATAGAGCAATAAGGCTATGTACTATGTAGGCCTGACTCTGTTCCTGCCATGGGGAAATTTTCTCCTGGATGGTTGTGGAGCCTTTATAGCTCCTATATGCCACTGGAGTAATATATGAGGGAGTGAGAGCCTAGTTCTGCTGTAGGTTAATATTCAAAGCAGCGTAGATCCCAACCACCCAAAACCGAAATCCGTGGCATGTATTTTTTAAACGGAGTGACACGGGCTCAGAATAAGATAAAAACAGAACCTAGTGGAGAAATAGAACAGTAAAAAACCTGAAATTATGGGAGGTTTTCTGTAATCAGAACACTATCAGTTACAGCTTGATTAAATGGACTGAGGTACATGTGTGGTAGAACTCCAAATGTCTTAGTGGAATCACTGTACCTCAGGGATGAAGCCAGCTCCATGTCTTTTCAGAAACTATTTTCGGGAATGTTGGACTATTACAATCAGGAAATAGGGCTAGGTACAGCAAATCACTTCAAATAGGTGTGAGAGTGTATATGTGTGTTGTGTACAGTAGTAGGCAAAAGGAATCCCTGAAAAGTACCTACATTGTAATAAGGCAAGTGCCAGAGACAGACAGGCTGCATTTTAAGAGGATGACACAAATTCTATGGAAGAGGGACAGAGAGAACACCATAGGTTCAACAAATCTTAGTGAAGATTTCTGAATGCCTTAAAAGTCGCTTTATTAGAGCTGATACTGTTTTGAACTTGTTTTCCCATGCAAAGTTGTTGGGAGCAATTGACTGAGATCCATGGTATTTCAGAGAGCCCCCATAATGTTGATTTAGGGTAAATAATACGCCACATTTTGTTCAATGACTCTGCTAGTGTGTCTTTTCCTGCACTCGGTACAGGGATGGACTGGGTGACCTGTCAGATTTGTTACATTTTTAATCTCTGCCATTCTAGTCCCTGTGAAATTTAGTATCTTTCCCTGGTGTCACCAACATACATCCTCAGATTGGTTCAGCCAGCTCTGGAAAAGACAGGATTCTGCTAGATGATCAGCATTTCAGTATGTCTATGGAATTTTCATTTGATTTTCCTTCTCCACTCTTAGCAAGATAGATTAATAACCTTAATGCTACAGTTACTACATTTTAAAATAAATGCAAGTAGCTAAAGTAAGGTGTCCTTTGGAGCAAATAGTAGTTCGACTCCTTTGCATATTCCACCAACATTCAGTTCTGTATCTTTTATACATCTTAGCCCATGTCTACACTGCACACCTTACAATGGCACAGCTATGCTGCTACGTCTGCGCCATTGTAAGGCACTCAGTGTAACCACTCTTTGTTATCAGGAGAGAGCTCTCCCAGTGACGAAATAAAATCACCCCCAATAAGGCACGATAGCTTCAGTGGCAGGAAAGTGTCTCCCACTGATGAAGCACTATCCACACCGGTGCTTTTTGTCGTTAAAACTTTTGTCATTCGGGGGGTGTTTTTTCACACCTCTGAGTACCAAAAGTTTTAAAAATAGAAGTGCAATGTAGAATCATGGAACATGAGGGTTGGAAGGGACCTCAGTAAGTCATCTAGTCCAACCCCTGCTCAAAGTAGGAGCAATCCCCAGACAGATTTTTAACCCCTCAAGGATTAAGCTCACAACTCTAGGTTTAGCAGGCCAATGTGCAAACCACTGAGCTAGCCCTTCCCCCACAACATAGCCTTGATGTTGGATGGTCATAATCATATGACATAGAAATGGGTTATATAGAGAGCAGCTTTCAGTGTGCTTGCAGAGCCATTTAGGAACAATCTACAGTTGTATCACTATGTATGGTCATAATCATAGATGTCTGTGCAAAATAATTTCACACCTGCAAGGAAAATGGACAAACCTTTTTGCTGTGTTATCTGGGGAAATGGTAGAATGAACCCAGAGAAGGAATGTAAGCCTCTCAATGCAGGAGCTCAAGGTTAAGTTCAAGTGCAACTTGCTGTGTGAGTTGGTCTCAAAAGTGATTGCCATCGTGACTGATAATCACTGCTACCCAGAAAGGGAGGCCTTGGAGAAGGAAGTCAGGTGGACATCAAATGGAAAAAATGAAAAATAGTGTTGAAATATTTTTTTAAAACCCACAAATCTTTACACGTGTCTTTGAGCTGATGTCTGTTATAGAACATGACAAATTAGCTGTGGCACAGTGCCAGAATTTAGGATACTGCAGTGAGAAGCAGAACGGTTCTGCTGACTCATGTCGGTTTATGCTAGAAGCCAGATGAGGGAGGCTCATTCACTCCAATCCAGGCTATAAAGGATTTGTGTGTTCCTTTGAGGAGGGGCAGAGAGAGAACTTGCACCTGAGGCCAGAAAGGCGAAACCTCAAAACAAGCCAAGCTCGGGTTAAGACTGAAGTTTTATTATCATTTAACAATAACGGCAAATCTCAGGAAGTGGTAAACTCGAACAATAAGGGCTTGTCTTCACTGCTCACTGGGTTTGTGCTACAGCACTAAAAACAGCTGTGTAGAAGTTCTAGCACGGGTATAACTGAAGCTTTCATGCCACCTCCCTGCCAGCTCCAGCCTGAGCCCTGAGGGTCTCAACAGCTGTTTTTAGCTCTGTAGTGTGAGCCCAAGTCTGTGGACCCAGGCTCAGAGACTCACTGCTGCCGTTTTTAATACACCATGTAGACCTACCCACTCAGGCTAGGCTAACTTGAGAGGAGTTAACTTGAGTGTAAATAACTCTGTAGTGAAGACATGTTCTTTGCAGTTCAGGTGCAAAACCTGTGTGTGGATATGTGCACACTTGGGATGTGGAGAGAGCAGTGTGAGAACTTTCCCTATTCACAAATCTTATTATGTTGTGGAAAATAGAAAGGACATTTGTATTGGTTGGTGAATTTCAAAAGATTTGGTGTTTCCATTTGGATAAGCACCCAAAAATGTAGGTGTTTATCCAAATCCCTTAGATATGGAGGTCTTACACAAGCTTTCTCATGAGATTTCAGGACTCTGTTTTTGTTTGGGCCAGAAGTACTTTGAGGACAGCTTTTTTCATGGCATTCTAACATTTCTGCTTCTGGTCCAAAGCAGAACCTGGAAGTAAAAAGGGCAAGTGAATAAAAATGAAATATAATGGACGGCAGAGTTGACCAAACTTTTTTTGAACTTCAGGAAAACTTTGATTTTAGTTCAACTCAAGTTTTGGAAGAAAGATCAGGGAGAGTGTCTGTAGTCCCTGATAATTTTCTCCCATCTCTATAAAGTAGTATTGTAGTTGTACACTGTGTGGGAGAGACAGGAAAAACATAAAGTTTGCCCAGGATGCAGAAGAGGGGAAAAGGCATCAGTCCATTACAGGAAGAGTAAAAAAATATCAAAACCTGCCATGTTAGCTCTGTAAAAGGCTAGAAGGGCAGCCAGTAGTAAGCCAGGCCTAAAGAAGCTCCACAGAGACAAATCTCACATTAGTGAGATTGGTGGCTGAGGAAAAGTTAATAGCATTCCAGCACTGAAAAAGCAAACAGGTTTCCCTCCTCATCAATGATTGAAAAGTGAAGTAAGTCAAAAACACCACACCTGAGGGCTGGACTCATGCAAATTCTACTCCTAGTAGGAACACCCAGGAGGCAGAAAAAAAAAAGATTTAAAAAGCCACTAGGGCTGCTCATGCTATGAGAGCATTAAATGGGATCTGATGAAGATCCTGGGAGAAATGCTGCCCTGATTGAAGGCAGTGTGAGTTTTGGAATTGCCTTCAATGGGACCAGGATTTCATCATTTTTGTATTGTTAAAATAGTTGAAAGTAAAGTGGTTTGTTTGTTTTTTTAAGGTGGCAGCAAGCATTACAAAAGGGAAATAACCTAAACTCAGGCCCAGGAAACTTCTATAAGCAGGGGTAATAGACAGAGGTACAGACTGGTGTGCCATTCTTATGTACCTTAATATTTTGTTTAATGTCTTTAGTTTTTGGATTTTTCTGTATGTCTTGGAAGCAGGATACTAGAACCCTCTGGAGCAAATTGTATGTGGTGTGGAAGACCTAAAATACAGTAGGAACTTCTTGGCAGGAGAGAGCCAGGACATGGGGATTTCACACAGCCCTGCAACAATAGGGAGCTATTTCCCTGAATGCTTTTCCCATATGAACATGGAGAGGGAGATAACCATGTTAGGTCTCTGGCTAGTGGATCCTCTCCGAAGAGGGTATATTTGCTTGGCCAAAACCCTGGGCGGGGGAAAGCATTGAGCCTCCAACTTCTATACCCTGCAGCAGGGGCTTTGACCTGGCTACATGCTGGATCTACTATTCTGGTTATTTCTGTTCCTTTAGAGTTGCTTCTGATCCCATGCTCTGAGTCCACTCTGCATTCCTGTGAGCTGATCTCTCTAGGAAATCTGTATGATTGTACCTGCTCAATCACTCAACTCATTCACTTTCCCACTGCCTCACTAGCGGGCACACAGGGAAACCTGTTGAAAAATGGGAGTCTTTCCATTGACTTCAATGGGCTTTTGATCCAGTCTGAAGGGCCAGATTTTGAAAGGTAAGTGCCAGGGCCATCCCTGCCAATTATGGTGCCCTACGCAACCTGAGCACCTGCTCCCCTTTCCCCCGTCCCCCGCCCTGCAGAGGGTGTGGGCTGTGCTCAAGGCCTGCAGGACCGGCAGCAGGAAGCAGAAGCTGTTGCCAGGCTCCCCCCCGCTAATTCCCTGTGCTGCGTCCGTCACTGGGGGAGTGGGCTTGGGAGAAGGGGTGGAAAATATGGGCAGGGTGGAGGGAGTTGTCCTGGACCCTGCACCCACCTAGGAACGCACAGGGGGTCAGCTGGGGAATGGGGCTGGCTGCCGGTGCTACTGCATACGAAGCACGCAGCTCCATAGGGCACTATGCATATGTCTAAGGACGGCCCTGGTAGGCGCCTAGTGTTTGAAAATCCCACTTGTCCCCTATGTGCATCTTTAGGAACCTAAATATTATTTTTTTTAAGTATTTAGGCCGAAGACCCTATTTTCCTCAAGAGAACACACAAACCCTGTGAGTTAGCGTCCAAATTCACTCCCTCTTGGTCATATGTTTAGTTGGTACCTCAAAGCCCAATAGTACAACATACACTATGCTGCCTACAGTTTTCTAGTGATCTTGGTAATTATTAAAATATCATACTCTCCTCAATATGTGTGTGAAATGTTGTTAAGAAATATATACATTATATAATATGCCAACAATTTAGTAAACATAATGCAATTTGCAACTGATCCTTCACTTAGTTTTCTTGATTCATTATAAATCTATCCAAGCTGTTGAATTTGAAACTGAATTTCATGTAATTTCATGGTTAGCTCCTGAAAGTTAATTTTCTAGCCCATTTTAGTTTACTGTATCAAGCTGTCATAAATGATATTTCACTTTCTAATGTACAATATCTGTAACGTATTATTTCATTTTCAATGTTCATGTGGTTAATCTGATCTGTGTGTTCTAGTGCAGCATTTTTAAATCTCATTTCTTTGTAAATTATGTGCATGTATTATGCAGTGTTCAAACATTTTTTAAAGGTAATGCTTATGAAAGTGAATTACTAAGTAGCAAGATCCTCTGCAAACAGCTCCTCTTTAGTCCTGGTTTACAACACCCCTGAGGAGCAGAGATTTCCTATTGTGCTGAATTGAATCACAGTGTCACGTTCCTTTATGGTGTATTCACTGTTCTTCACTCATACGCTGTAGATTCTTGAGGTGCTGTAAAAATTAATGGAACTTAACATTTATTTTAAATATTATACCACTTATTCATGGGCCAATCTTGTTTGTGTTTTTTATTTAGCTTTATCATACACAACAAAGACACTTTCTTCAATAATGCTACAAGAAGTAGAATAGTACACCATATTTTACAGAGAGTGAAATACGAAGAAGGAAAAAACAAAATTGGTAAGTGCTGAACAAGGTGCTTTTTAATTTGGTGTAAAACTCAGTAAAGCCAGGACATGCTCCTTATAGGTCAGCTTTGTTTTTTTTAAAATCTCCTCACTGGGTACATAGCTCACACATTTCCAGGGTGGTCGCTTTTTCTTGGTATGCCCAGTCATTTTGAAGACGAGGCAATGGAATGTTCGGCCACTTTTCCATGAAAGGATATGGCTGACACTTCAGAAGACTATTTCCCTGTGCAGTAGGAAAGGCTGATATAAGATAAACAAGAGGCACACGAGGTATTAACTGATGACACTAAATAGACGTACTGGCCCATTGCAAAAGGAGAACTTGCAACTCTCTTTGGGTTAAAGTGTGGAGGTGCTTGGAGGGATGGGAAACTCATGCAGCCCTGAGTTTCAAACTCCAGCAATCCTGCATGAATCCCTGTTCCCCTCTCTTTGCACACGGAGGTCATGGAGGTTACTGCAGCCCCCTGAATCCTTTCCATGGAGGGAGAGGGAGACCAAGATTGAGTTCTCCTCAAATTTCCTCTGCAAAAAATGGTGTCTTGACACAGGTGTGGGTTGGCTGGAGAGCTGTGTCCTTCTCCTCCTCTTCTCTGCATGCAGAAGAATGTTCTTCATTCTAGTGGGCCTTTGCACTGCTTCTGACAGAGCTCCGTGTCCGAACTGTCAGCTGAGGGAGTCTTAATCGGGTAGCAAAACCCAGTTTCCCCGGCTGACAACAAGCCAGGGAGGAACTTTTTTCCCCGTGCTCCCAGAATTAGGGAAGCACCACACGTGCTCGATGCCTCCCTGATGTCATCCTCAGCACCAGGGCTGGAGTCAGATTCCACTCCTGAGCAATGGGAAGAATCAGGGGGCTGCATATTCCACATGCAGATACCGCCTGGGCCGCTGTGTTCTCCTACTTGCCTCAGGATCCAAGTATCTATCCATCTATCCATGTGGCTCCCACCACTGTAGTATCAGAGTATCTTCTGCGTAGGCTTCTGGACTGTAGGAACCTAGCCAGGCTAAATAGCTCTGGTGGGCTTCACACCATAGAGACACCAGGGACCAAGATGTGTCCCATAGCAGAGACTAATACAACCAGCAGAAATGATATTTATGATAAATTAATGCTTCTCATTGGACTATTCTTATAAGATTTCCTCAACTGATTAAGAATAGTATATGGAGTCTTTTGCCTCTAGGTCACTGGTTTGAATATTCCCAAATGAACATAGGCGGCAGGTTATATTCTTTTGTGGGGCTCGGGCACCAGGAATATTCAGGGCTGGCCTGGGGGCCATGCTCCACCAATATTGGGAGCTAGGTCTCTCCCCCGGCCCTGCCTGGATTGGGCTCCGGCCCCCGCTCCCCCCCGCATTCCCTCCTCCGCATCCCTGCCTGAAAGAAAGCAGCGTGTGCCTCTCCCCTGCCTGCTTGTGCTGCTGGTGTAGCACATTGCTACGCAGAGCGGCTCCCGGCAGAACTGCTGTCTGCTGTCCCAGGGTCCTAGTGCCTGCCATCCACTAATGGCAAGGTAGTCTGCTCTTACCCTGCCCTTCCGCCCTAGCCCTGTGCTTCTCCAATGCCCCAAACCCCTCATCCCCAGCCAGAGCCCTCATCCCCCTGCACCCTAATCCTCTGCAGCAGCCCTGAGTGCCCCCCGCATCATGAGCCCCTCATCCTCAGCCCCAACCAGAGCTGTCATCCCCCTGCACCCTAATCCTCTGCCCCAGCCCTGAGCCCCTCCTGCATCATGAACCCCTCATCCTCAGCCACAGAGCCCTCATCCCTGCACTTCCTCCTATCCTCAAACTCCCTTGCAGAGCGTGCACCCCCTCCCCCTTCCCACACATCCCTTTCCTACACCCCCAGCCCAGAGCCTGCACCCAAACTCTGTCCCAAAGCCTGCACCCATCACCCCCTCCTGCACACCCACCCCCTGCCCCAGCCCCGGAGCCTGCAACCAACACTCAAACTCCATTCCAAAGCCTGCACCCTGCACCCTCCTGCACCCTAATCCCCAGCCCAGGACCTGCACCCCAGACCTTCTCCCCCCACCCAAACCCCCTCCCAGAGCCTTAGCAGGGGGGGCGGAGTTTGAGCACCACCAAAATTTCTACAAACTTGCCACCCATGCAAGTGAATACTGCACTGTCCAATAGCTGTTCAGTGGCCTTTCAGTAAATTTCCAAATAAACAGTCATCTTCAGCACAGCTGGCACTAAGTACTTCTCTTGTGTTGTCAGTCTTGGCTGAGGAGCCAAAGCCTTAATGGACAGGGAGGATGAACTGTCCTTCCCCCTCAACTAGTGGTCCTTTTGGGTCAAAGTTCAGGTATGTTGTTGGGCCTCACACTGCTACTATCTGTCTTGTGGCTGTTCTCTCAGTAGATAGCTTCAGTCTCCAGGCCATCAATCCAACAGCTCTCAGAACAGTAAGTTAAATAAATGTAATGATGCTATTTTCATATGGAAATTAAGGCTTTCGGCTGCTTTGTTACACTATGATACAAAAATTCAAAGGTTTTGTCTGAAATTTGCAGAATGCCAAGAAATGTGGCATCTCACTTAAACGAAGTTTACAAACATAGCCTCACATAGACTTTAATATATGATTATTAGACCAAAATATTTGGGGTGAAAAGTCAACTCCTATTGACTTCACTGTGGTGTATTTGCCATTCAAAGCTTTATATTCAAAGCATAACGAATTGTAGATTGTGAATAATATGGTAAAGTACAGTAGCAAGTATCTGAATGTTGTATTCATCCTTCCCTTGTGCTCCACCATAGTATGACAAACATGAAAGAAGTATTTTGTTACTCGTACCTTTCACTGAACTTCATTTACCAGTCTCATCATGAAAATGTGCTTGTCATCCTCATTTTACAGTTATTCTAGCCCTGCTTCTAATTAAATTAATATGTTTGGCTTTTAGGTCTGAATCGATTGCTTACTAATGGCTCCTATGAAGCTGCATTTCCTCTTCATGAGGTACTTTTCTAACATTTCTTGTTGGCTTTTAATTAATCTTTAATACCAATGTCATTGGGCTTGAGTCTCCTCTTACTCTGGTTTTACACTATTGTGTCCCCACTGGCTTCAGTAGAAAGTTACTCCTTATTAACACAGATGGTGTGAGCATTTTCTATGCTTTCTTTCATTTAATCCAGCTCATTAGAAAATGTTGATAACTCTTCCTGAAAATTCATGTGCTTCAGACTCACACACTGTCCCCCACTGGTGGCTATGAATAATGTGGTAGTAACAATCGTGTATTACAGGATTTCTCAAACATGTTCATGGTGTGAAACACATCCAAATACAGTGTGTGTCTGGGGGCACCACCTTCCTCCCTTTTACAATCACACAGATCATTCCCACTCCTTCACTTGCAATCACAGCTCCCATTAGCAATCCCTGTGGCAACTGCCTCAATTGTTTGGTATAGAAAAGCAACTTTAGGGATGTATTTAATGTGCTTTTAACTCCTTTTAATGCTGTCTAGCAGCTAGAAACAAAGAGGAGCCAGTATCATATCACCAGCTGGCTCGTCACAGTCTAACAATCAACATTACTGGTTTCATGAATCACACTTTGACAGTTACTCATATATTGTACATTGAAGTCCAAAACTCTTTATCTGAAAGCTTGAGATCTTCTCCTTTTAAGCTAATAAAATTAATTAAAACAGAATTATGCAAAACATCATCTATTGTATATTGGTTCTTGCACTGCCCACATCACCATGACATCTGAGCACCTTTCAGTTGTGCATGAATTCTTTACTTTCTTCAGTATTGTGAGACTCCTTGCTATCCCCAAACCTCCTCACTTGGAATAATTCCAGCATCATGTTAAACACGTATCTCTCAAAGTAAGCAGCCTCCTTCAGAGCTGCAATTGGTACCACTTTGAAGATGGTTATTTCACACTTCTAACTGATTATGCATTACAACACCAGTTTGAGGTAAGTGTGGCTTACCTTATTGAATTAATGGCAGAATACAGGTAATAGAACTCAGGATTCCCAGTCTTAGGATATCTCTACACAGCAACTGGAAGTCAGATTACAGCTTGGGTAGGCATACCCATGCTAACTTATCCTATACCCACCTGAACTGCAATCACACTTCTCATTTCAGTATAAACATACCCACTCTTATGTTCTAATCACCAGACACACTGCATCTGCTGAGCATGCACCTCCCTTAAATGACGATTTCATGGTGGGACCCATTTGTTCTTAACCTTTTGTATACTGCAACCCTCTTTTATATATCAGGCCTACCCCGGGAACCCCCTTCCATTTACCAGTATGGAAGGGCAGAGTGGTCATGACACCTGACACCTGTTTGCAACTCATGATCTAGTTACCAAATACAGGTCTAAGAAAAATCATCTTTAAGACAAACTAATTCAACCAAGCCATTGCTAAATTTGTCTTCTTGTTTTCATGCAAGGATTTTGTATAAACTGTTCAATTAAAACACACCTCTAGTTCCAGAGATTTCTTGGCAAATATTATTCTTTGCTCAATGTTTAAATCTTTATTTCAGGGAAGCTACCGAAGTAAAAATTCCATAAGAACCCATGGAGCAGAAAACCACAGACATCTGCTTTATGAGTGCTGGGCCTCATGGGGCATGTGGTATAAATACCAACCCTTGGATCTTGTACGGTAAAACTTTTTATTTGCTTTTAAAATGTTGCACTGTGTTCTGGGATACAGAGTGGGATAAGAGGGTAGGAAAGTCTAACAGAAGCATGAAGGACTCAGTTAATTCCTCTGACAAATTAGCCTAAACTCTCACACTGTAAAAGTGTGAGGGCCATGGCCTTCCCAGCTCCCCAGGTCTGGTGTCTCTGGGCCCCAAGGGTGTGGAAAGCCTGAATGTTCTTTGTGCCCAGGTCCCCAATAAATCTTAATCCACCTCTGGCTACAAGGATCTATACATAAAATCTATATTTAAAAGGTAGCAGCATCATTGAATATACTGATATGTTGGCAATTTGGGAGGGCTATTGAGAGCCTGAAATTGATACAGTTAATTCGTTTTTCTTTTTTAAAGTACTCTAATTGATAAGAGTTTTTAATTGTTCTGAAATAGAATGGTTTGTAAAAGATTCCCAGGAAGCACTAGAAGTTATTCTTTAAGGCTCCATAAAGCTCTTTTTTCTGCAACTTCATAAAATGGGAATTTGCTTTTTCTAGGGAAAAAAAATATTCATAGAGGAATACAATAATAGGGTTTGCTTGAGTCATGTAGTTTTTTAAAATGTGCTAGAAACAATGTAAAGCACAGTAATATATTTTTAGGTAGTATATCAACTTGTTTAGATATTATCATTTCTTTTTGAGCCCCTTGGCCAAGTCTTCACTAAGGAAATTTACAAAACAAATTACACTATTGGTTCAGTGGTGAACCAGTAATTGCAATGAGGTAGTTTTGGGTTTGTTTTTTAAATGTCCCTAGCATAAGAGCAGTTTACACAACGGGAGTATAGGTGATTCAGTATACAGGTCTACATGAGCAGGAGGAGAACTAGGGCAGAGTGGTGGGTACGAGGCTTGCTGAGTGTTCACAGGTGACTGAGTAAAAGGCAACATCAAGCCCAGACTGATATTTTAAGTTGCTGATTGTAGTGCAGGCACAGGAGGAAGGGTGTCAGGAAAGGAGTGGGGACTCTTTTCTCTCTCCCTTCCCAGCTGCTAAAACACTCCCATACACCTTTCCCTAATGCACACCAAAACATCCCTCCATACCGCCTCTCCTTCCTCATACACCACATTCCCTGGTTTTTCACCTTGAACAGTTGACCATATTAGCAAAAACTGCTGTTCACCTCAGTTAAAACTGCATGAATCTGTGTACCCAAAACAAAAGTGTTTATACTAGTTCTGCCATGAGTGCTCATTTCATAGCTTTCCCCAGCCATGGTACTGTAGAAAATCTATGTAAAGCCTATGCCCAGAGGGAGTGGGAGTTGAGGATTTTCTGTTAGGGTCCTAATGGGCCAGTTTTCCAGTACCCACCATTGCCACCCAATATTTGTGTTGTCAGACTCTTTAGAGAGGTCAAGGACTGAGTGAGCTACCAATAGTGAACAACCTTCTCATTCATAGATGTGATACTCTCAAGTCAAGTTAGAGTGACTTTGCCAGGGTGAGAAGAGAAGCTGTTGCTTTTGTGTTTGTTTTTTCTTGCCATTAAATGTGGTCTTCCAGTGCACTCAATCTGGCACCTTCCATGGCCATTAACTTTACTTTAATCACACCAGTTGGCCAGTATGGAGATCTTAGTCACTAGACATAAACAAGAAAACAGCATTTGAAGGGCATCGCACAATTCAGTGTTTCATTCCGCTTGGAAGCACCGGGGAGCATGAGAAGTACAGATTCTACACAATTGCAAAGGCATTGTTGTTAATCAACAGCTGTGAAAGGGTCAGCTTACTTGCATTGCTGCCTAAATGTAATTTCCATACTGTTGTTACAAGAATCTTTCAAAATCACGAGAACTGAAAGTGATTAAAGGGGGACAATCTCCCTCTCTCTTTTCCCTCCCCTCAGTTCATTCACTTTGACCTTGCTCCTAAACCTGTTAAAGTGAATGAAAGCAGTCCCCATTGACTTCAGTGGGCTTTGGATCAGTCCCTCTGTGCACTTGCTTTGTGCATAGTCTATTTTCCCCCTCTGTAGTCGGCGAGTCATTTTCCCCTCTTGTTTGTGTGAGTCTTTCACACAGCAATGAGGGAGAGAGAAAAACATTTTTTATAAAAAGAAAAGGAAAATGTGATTGTAAAACTACCAAAATGGGCATGAAGGTAGGGTAATACCTCAGGAAAATATGTAACTCTTTCTTTTGTTTTAAATAACTAGATTTCAGGTTGACAGTGCCTCAATCCCCCCATATATGGTTTACATAACAGATACTTCAACAGCCTTCAGACATCTGCTAGAGTGCCATAGCTGCATTGAGTTTGTTTATGTGGTATAATAAGTCCTGTATAGGATTTTTTACTGAACTGTAAAAGGATGAATGAAGAAAGAAATGTTCTTGGCTGAGGTCCAAATCTGTCTCTCCTCTAACATCCTGTGTGCCTTCTAGGTGTCCTGATCCCAAGCAATCATATAATTAAGCTTGATAAACTTAGAGATCCCCAATAATAAATTGTATAGTGCTAAAGGCAGATTTTGCTTATTCTTTTATAAGGCATTAGCATTCTAAACACTAACAGGCTACAGAATATGTGTGCTGTTGCTAAATATCTAGGGTGAAATCTTGGCCCTTCTGAAAGTCATTTGTAGTTCTGCCACTGACTTCAGTCAGGCCCGGTTTCACCTCCATGTACAGGGATCCTGGAAGGCTGATTTTCCTACTGAGATAAATGTAAGGTTGAGGCATGTTGTCTGTAATGTTGTGATTATGCTAATAGTGATGTGTGGGTCTCTGGATGGAAGCAAGAGTATTGGCTATTTGATGCCTTCACTTTTCATTTCCTTGCTTTTGAGGTTTTGTGTTAGGGAATGTTTTCTTTACAGTGACCTAATTAGATGCACAGCATGTTTATTAGTATAATTATTAATGATCTGGAAAATGGGGTGAAACATGAGATGGCAACCTTTGCAGAAGACACAATATTATTGAGGTGAATCAAAACAAGCGAAGACTGAATAACTTCAGAGGGACCTACCAAAGCTACATGAATGAGCAGCGTGATGGTAGAGGAAAGTCGGTGTTGAGAAATGCATGGTAATGCACATTGGAAGGAATAATTTCAACTACCCATATACATTACTGAGTACTAAATATACTGTAACGGCTCAGCTAAAAGACGACACTGTGGGTAGCTTAATGAAAATCTCTGGTCAACATGTAGTGACAATCAGAAATAGGAAACAAAGCATAGCTAAGCTCATGCTTGGTGCAGCTGATGGGAAGAGAAAGGTAAATGTGTCTCTAAGCCACCTTTGTCTCCTGGGACTGACTAGGGGCCAAACTGGCCCCTCAGTGTAAATTAGAACAGACACAGAGCTGCTCTAACTGCTGCCAGCTATAATGGTCCCCTAGGGATCATTCTGTTGGTCTGGGGTAACTAGAGCACATTTCCATAGCACTCATCACAATAGTATGTAAGCAGAGATTTAGCTGATATATTTGTAGAATGAAAATACTGAACTACTGATCATTGCATATAAAATATGGGCTTGATTCTGGTCTTACTCTCAATGCAGTACATGGAGTTATCACAGTGTAAAACTTGTGAGTGTGACAAGAAAGATGCCATTTATCTGAATCTAAATCAGTATGTATCAAAGCAGTGGCCGTACAGAGTGCTCTTTAAAAGATAACTGTTCACAAGTGGCCTTAGTTGTCTCCTTCCTACACTGCAGAAGTTTAGATTGCCAGTGGCAGCACCTATTCATTTTGCCATTTAATGCACAAATTAAAACTGAGATCAGAGTTGGTATCAGAAGAAGCTGTTGGCTTGATCTCTGGATTGTAAGAGGAGCCCTGCATTTTGCAACCAGCAGATGTAAAGGGTTCAAATAGGGAAAAGACATGGTTTGTCAGGAACAAGTTTCAGTTAAGGGAGCGGAAAGAGAGAACATCCATGGTGGAGTGTGAAAAGCACCATAATACAAGAGAAATCTCATCTGCGAGGGGTCAGAGTTGCTGGGTGAGCTATGGCTTAGATCACTTTTTGTCCCTCTCACTTTTTGTCCCTCACTCTGGGTGGAACCCCCTTGCAGTTGAATCGCTCTCAGCCTGGATCTCTGGGCTGCAACCCCCCCACCCTTTTTACCAACCATGTTAACCCAACAGGCTCAACTGAGTTTGGCACCTGTCATCCCTTTTTCTCAGGGAACCGATGACTGATTAATGTGGGTCAAAAGCAGCTTCTTCACAGCAAAGCTAGTACATAATTGCAGTAGGAAACACAGACTTTAGAAAAAGAGGTTATCACAACAAAGAATCCTGTATGCATATTTCCTACCTAACCTTAATCTATCTATCGCTCAGGTAGGTCCAGCATATTCCCATCTCTGGGTCGGGAGTGCCAGCCTCCTTACTGCACTCCTTGTGGTGTACTGTGTCTCAGGCCTGGTCTACACTACGCGTTTAAACTGATTTTAGCTGCTTTAAACCGATTTAACGCTGTCCCCGTCCACACAACAAGGCCCTTTATGTCAATATAAAGGGCTCTTTAAATCGGTTTCTGTACTTCTCCCCAATGAGAGGAGTAGCGCTAAAATCGGTATTACCATATCGGATTAGGGTTAGTGCGGCCACAGATCGACAGTATTGGCCTCCAGGTGGTATCCCACAGTGCTCCACTGTGACCACTCTGGACAGCAATCTGAACTCGGATGCAGTGGCCAGGTAGACAGGAAAAGCCCCGTGAACTTTTGAATTTCATTTCCTGTTTGTCCAGCGTGGAGCTCCGATCAGCACGGGTGGCAATGCAGTCCCAAATCCAAAAAGAGCTCCAGCATGGACTGTATGGGAGATAATGGATTGACCGTTATATGGGGAGACAAATGTGTTCTATCAGAGCTCCGTTCCAGAAGACGAAATGCCAAAGCATTTGAAAAAAATCTCCAGGCTATGATACAGAGTCCACAGCGGAGTGCTGCATGACATGCATAATGGAAAGCCAAAGAATCAAATGGATGCTCATGGAAGGAGGGAGGGGGTACCGAGGACCCCAGCTATCCCACAGTCTCCGAAAATCATTTGCATTCTTGGCTGAGCTCCCAATGCCTGTAGGGTCAAACACATTGTCCGGGGTGGTTCAGGGTCTATCTTGTCAATTTCCCTCCCCCCCCCCGTGATAGAAAAGGGGAAAAAATCTTTTCTTGACTTTTTTTATATGTCACCCTATGTCTACTGTATGCTGCTGGTAGACACGGTGCTGCAGCAGTAAACAGTAGCATCCTCTCTCCTCCCCTCCCCGGTGGCAGACGGTACAGTGCAGTAGGACTGATAGACATCCTTGTCATGAGCCCGTGAGTGCTCCTGGTTTGCCTCAGGTGAGGCCGGCCGGGTGCGCCTGGGTAAAAATAGGAATGATTCCTGGTCATTCCCAGTAGATGGTACAGAACGGCTGGTAACCGTCTTCATCATAGCAACTGGGGGCTGAGCTCCATCAGCCCCCTCCTTTCATGTCTAAAGAAAAGATTCTGTACTGCCTGGACTATCATAGCAGCAGGATGCTGGGCTCCTCTCCCCTACACCGCTTAATGTCCTGCCTGGACTATCATAGCAGCTGGAGGCTGCCTCCCCCTCATTTTATCTCACTAAAACTCAGTGTTTCTTATTCCTGCATTATTTATTACTTCATCACACAAAGGGGGGGATATTGCCCAGTAGCCCAGGAAGGTTGGGGGAGCAGGGAAGCAATGGGTGGGGTTGTTGCAGGGGCACCCCCCGTGAATGGCATGCAGTTCATCATTTCTGCAGGATCTGACATGGAATGGCTGTGCTCTCTGGTTCTCTGGTACACTGGTTCTCTAGTACACTTGCCCCATATTCTAGGCAAGACTGACTCTATTTTTAGGTACCATAAAGGAGGGATTGACTCGGGGAGTCATTCCCATTTTTGTCTTTGCACCCCCGGCCGACCTCAGCCAGGGGCACCCATGACAGCAGCAGACGGTACAGAACGACAGATAACCGTCATCTCATTGACAATTTACAATGGCACAGCAGAGGGTACAGAACAACTGATAACCGTCTCTGCTATCATGCAAAGGCAAATGAATGCTGCTGTGTAGCGCTGAAGTATCGCCTCTGTCAGCAGCATCCAGCACACATACGGTGACAGTGACAAAAGGCAAAAACGGGCTCCATGGTTGCCATGCTATGGCTTCTGCGAGGGCAATCCAGGGAAAAAGGGCGCGAAATGATTGTCTGCTGTTGCTTTCCCGGAGGAAAGAATGACTGATGACATTTACCCAGAACCACCCGCGACAATGATTTTTGCCCCATCAGGCACTGGGATCTCAACCCAGAATTCCAAGGGGTGGGGGAGACTGCGGGAACTATGGGATAGCTACGGAATAGCTACCCACAGTGCAACGCTCCAGAAATCGACGCTAGCCATGGATGCACACCGTCGAATTAATGTGCTTAGTGTGGCCACGTGCACTCGACTTTATACAATCTGTTTTACAAAACCGGTTTATGTAAAATCGGAATAATCCCGTAGTGTAGACGTACCCTCAGTCAGTTTGGGGTGCCAGACTCAATCTGTTGAAAACACACTCCTCTTTCCTGAGGCCAGCATCCTTAAGGTTTGGGAGCCCCTTTGTTCCTTGGTTTTGGCCTGGGAAGAATACACCACAGTGGACCAGCTGTAGGCAGGGGATATCCCTAATGAATAGCTTCCCAATTGTTCTCCAGGGAGTCTCATCTTTGTTATTGTTTCATTTCCTGTTGGTTTCTTCCTTAACAGTCTCCTGTGACCTAACTCCTGGCAGCAAGCAAATTAATATCGAACACATAACTTGAGGAACATAAAAATACTACACATAACTGCTTCATTCACCACAGAAGACTGTCTTTAATACTTTGCTTCACTACTTTGAATTATATACAATCGGTAAAAATAGGTGCTGATGCAAATGATTGCATAAAATGTAAATTTTCTTTCTCAATGGAGCAGACAGATTGTCAGCCAAAAATTAGGCCACGGGGTTCACTCATGCAGTTGAATCAGGCATCTGAAACTGATCTCAGTGTGTCTTTGTACAGCGAGACTTGCTACTCTTGTCAGAACTGACTGGGTTACTGCCATATTTCCGTCTCTTTAGTCACAAGAATTGAGGACTGTTGAATGACAGAGGAATAAAAGCAATATGACAACATTTGGCCTTTGGTCTAGTGAAGCTGAGTTTGATCAATCTTCACATTGCTTTAAAAATACAAAATATCATCTTAATTCAGACAGATGGATTGTTCAAACTGGAAACTCTTTGACATGCATTTTAAAATTGATGATTTCATTCATTCCAGCCAAGTATTTTTCACTTTCTTTCTCTTTCCTCCACTGGCTCTCCCCTAAGAAACAACATGGGTGTTTTCTTCCTTACGTAAAAGGCTGATCAAGAATGTTTTCAGGTAGTCTAAAGGCAACAACATGGTTGGTTTCACTCTTTGACCCTGGCAGTCAGAGGCTTCAATATTAGCATAACAAGTTGTGCTGATGTAAAACATATTTAAACTGACCTGACACCCAGCTGTGATTTGACCCTAAGGTTTCTGAAGCCCAGGATGGTTATATTTCCTCATTCGTTAAAATGAATCTGGAGAATGATCTTTTAAACTTTTCATTATCGTTCTTATTGATTGATTTATAAAGCATCGGAAGTCATGATCAGGGTGCGGTACGCTTTCAGTCCATGTTGGAATTGTGAAATAAATATTGTAATGACTCTAGTAAGAGAAGTTCCAAACAGAAATAAGAAAGCCAAGGTAGAAGAATGCTCTGTGATTCATCAATTCTTCTTTGGGTGATTGCACATATGCATTCCACTCTTGGTGTCAGTGCACTCAGCACATGACCGTTGGGAACTTTTTCCCTCAGAGGTACCCATTGGCCGGTTCAAGCTCCCCTGCTGCCATGCGCCACGGTGTGCAGTATAAAGGGCAGAGCTGCATCTAGTCCTTCTTAATTCCTTCTTGCCACCCATTATGGTCGTTGGAACTCTGCACTACACTGGACTCTGTGTGTGCATGTGTGTGCGCGTGTGTGTGTGATTAGTCTAATTGTCAGACTTGTTGTTTTCCCCATTTGAAGTGTGTTCCATTCACAGCACCAAGGTATGTCCCAGGCACTGGATTTCAAGTCATGTGCTTTTTGTGCCAGTGAGTGACCTGCCCAGTAGATGCCTGAAGTGCTTAGGGGAAGCACACGTGAAGGGTGGCCGATTTGCAGGGAGTTCAAACCTAAGACAAAGAAGCAGGGGCAGCTCTAGGCATTTTGCCACCCCAAGCACGGCAGGCAGGCAGGCTGCCTTCGGCTGCTTGCATCCGGAGGGTCCGTTGGTCCCACGACTTAGGCGGACCTCCCGCAGGCAAGCCACCGAAGGCAGCCTGCCTGCTGCCCTCGCGGTGCCAGCAGAGCGCCCCCCGCGGCTTGCCACCCCAAACACGCACTTGGCTTGCTGGGGTCTGGAGCTGCCCCTGCAAAGAAGGATAGGGATGCTAGGCTGAAATTCCTGTGATGGAGGCGCTGCTCAGGCCACCATCAGAGCCAACCCTGGCTCAGTGCTGAGTGCTGTTCAGGCCACCATCAGAGCCAACCCTGACTCAGTGCTGAATGCTGCAACTTCAGTGAGATGTGCCAGTGTTGTCTTCCCTACAGGAGTCTGGTCCCTTGGCACCACTGCCACTTCTGTCAGTGATTCAAGCTTCAGTACCACACATGGTCCCTCAGTACCATCCAAGGGGAAACCTGCTATGATGGCATCACTCCATCCATCACCAGACTCTCAGCACAGGTCCCTGGTACTGACTGGATCAGCCCCACCATGGTCAAATGTGGGGAATCCTCACTGTCAGACTTGGAGGTGGGATCTTGCATATCACAACGCCACAGCAGGACCCACTGGTCTCTGCACAGATCCTATCTTCCCATCTATCACCATGACCCTTCAATGGGACCTGCCTCAAGAATGTGTCTGGGAAAACAGAACTCTGCCTCATATTGGTGGCCATTCTGGAGTCCTTGGGCATTTTCCCCAGCTTCCAGATCTTCCCCACACCATGCATACTCAGTGCCCTCGACTATGAGGGCTGAATTTACTCACTGAGTGGCTCTGTCACCAGAGTCTAGCACCAGGTTTGCAACAGAGTCAGTGTGTTCCTGTTATCTTTGGGGAATTTGCTGGTATTGACGTGTTCTGGTGTCATCCTTCTGGAATGTGCTTGCATGAGTGCTGTGTGCCCAGCACCTCTTAGGAATATGTGTTTTTGCAATATCAGCCCTGTGCTTGCCAAATTCTGTGAGCAGGGCCTGCCTCTTGCTCACAACCTGACTTTGCTTCATGTCAGCAAAATTTTGACCACTACTTTAGTTCAGGCCTCATAGCAGGCCTCTGATACAAGGACTTATGTCTCAGGCTTACTTCCTACTACACTGGACACTTTCATAAATCCTCCCAGGCATTCGTAGCAGTGGCAGACAGAGTAAGAGGTCATATCCCCTCCCCCCGAGAATTTATTCTTGGATTGCATTTTGCATACTCGTGCTATGACTTGACTAATGTCTAGACCTGCCAGGCATTCAGTTTTCAACCGGAATGCCTGGTTGAAAAGAGACCCTGGTGGCTCCCTGCCTTCCCGAGCACAGCTCCAAGAAGCTGCCACCAGGTCCCTGCAACCCCTAGACACATGGGTGGCCAAGGAGGCTCCACGCACTGCCCGTGCTCCAAGGACTGGCTCCGTGGCTCCCATTGGCCAGAAACTGTGACCAATAGGAGCTGCGGGGGTGGCACTAGTGGGCGTGAGGAGCCTCCCTGGCCACCCATGCATCTAGGGGCTGGCAGCTACTTCCTGGGAGCCGTGGTAAGTGCAGCTGGGACCCCACACCCCAACCCTCTGCCCCAGCCCGGTGAAAGTGAGTGAGGGTGGGGGAGAGCGAGCAATGGAAGGAGGCGGGGATGGAGTGAGGGGGACAGGGCCTCGGGGAAGAGGCAGGGCAGGGGGTTGGGCAGGGGTATTCGGTTTTGTGCCATTAGAAAGTTAGCAACCCTACTAACCCTGTTGTACCTCCTACTAATATCGCTTCATCCAACAGTATCACCGCTTATTCAACAAGGTCACAATTGGCCTCTGTGGCCTTTCTGGCAAAAGTTCCAGTTGCAGACATTTGTAGAGTGGCAATCTTGTTCATGGTCCACATACTTGCCTCCCACTATGCTGTGGCTCAAGACTCCAGAAATGCTGCTAGAGTGGGATGAGTTGTTCTTTACTCTTTATTGAAATAGATTCCAATCCTGCCTCCTTTATGGCTTGTGAGTCATCAAGAGAGGAATGCACACGTGCAATCGTTCAACGAACTAAAAACAGTTACTAATCCGTTCCGTAACTGATGCTCTTCGAGATGTGTTGCACATGCCCATTTTACAACCTGCACGCCTACCCCTCTTCATCAGAGTTATGGCAAGAAGGAACTGAAGGCGGCTAGGGTTGGCTCTGCCCCTTCTTTATGCAGCAGCAGAGGGAGCTCGAACTGCCCAATAGGGACCATTGAGGGGAAAAGTTTTCCTACAGCCATGCAGTGGGCACACCAACATCAAGAATGGAATGGACATGTGCAACACTTCTGAAGAACGACAGTTATGGAACAGGTTAGTAACTGTGTTTTTCTTGGAAATGCTCTGGGTCCAGTGTAACTACATCAGTTTCAACAGAGTTTCTCAGGAAACACTTCTGTATAACGGAGAGCAGCATTTCGCCTTTTGTTTCCTGGACATACAGAACCAATTACCAAATTTTCAAAAACGTTCAACGTCCAGCACTGCAGCCCTCGATGGGAGTTGTTGACTGTGCAGCATTTTTGAAGAACATGCAGGCACCTAAGTATGGATTTAGGCTCCTGTTTTAGAAAATCGTAGTCTCAATATCTCCCCTCAAATATGACTTAAATCTTCCTTTTCTGTTAGCTAACAGTGCTACATAAAACCTACAGAAACTGGCAGGTAACTTTACTCTGTTTTGTTTTAAACAGACGGTATTTTGGTGAGAAAATTGGCTTGTACTTTGCCTGGTTAGGCTGGTACACAGGAATGCTCTTCCCAGCTGCCTTCATTGGATTGTTTGTCTTTTTGTATGGAGTCACAACACTGAACCACTGCCAAGTCAGGTAAAGTGAGCACTTTTATTAGTGAAGTTACCCATATTTGTACATGTTTGGGGTTGTTGTGTATAATTTGGTTCTGTTTAATTTCTTATTTTAAAATACACCATATGGTATCAAGTCTTTAACAAAAACAACGTAAACACATAGGGCAAGGTTGTGCCCGGCTTTCACAAGGTAGTGGAGAACGTGCATCAAGTCTCCCTTGTCTTGTGCTATGGCACGTGGGCTGGATATCATGTGGTCCCCTGAGTGCATGGACTATGTAAAGCTAGGGGTGCTGTGCAAGCTAGCATCTCACAGTGATGGGGAGAGGGCGGAGCCATGGCTTTCTGAATGGCTAGAAGAGGGGAGACAAAATGTCACTCTCCAAGGAGAGTGTGCTTCCCAAAGCTCCAGATGGCACTCTTCAGGCATTGTGCCACCTGGAGCTCCTCTGGAGGTATTGTACCTCTACACTGCTTCACAGCCTGAGGCAGTGCCTGAAAGAGTCCCTTGAAATTAACAAAATTTCCTTTAATCCATAATCACCATATTCCTATCTCTTTCTGTCAGAGACCTCTCTTGGCTCAGGGACAATTTAGAAATGGTAAAGTGCTAATAACTCATCCTGTCTATCCTGCCAGCCACTGCAGGACTATTCTCTACATGTTTTCTAGTCCTTTTTGATTTTGCTCTTTTTTTAAAAAACAAACAAACAAAAGAACATGCCATCTAAAGATTTCAAAGTGCATGTGTTTTCTTGAGAAAGGCATTATTCACATATGAAGTTGAGAAGACCTACACAGTGTGGCGAAATACCTGCTTCTCCTCTGCTGGCTCAGTCCCTTGCCGCCTTGGAGCCGCAGGCTTGGGCAAAGCACAAGCCCTTCCTGGTCGCACAGGGTCTGGCCAATCCCTTCTCAGCCAGTCCCTTGCTCAGTTTTTCTCTCCTTCTGGGGAGAGTGCAATCTGCCTTGCAGGAAGAGTTTCAGAATCCTGCTGCACCTACTCGCTGGCAGCTACTCTACTTCTCTCCTCCCCCCCTGCTTCCTTGCCAGGGAGGGTTTAAAAAGGTCCCCAGCAATTGGGGCCAGCTGAAGCTAATTAGTTCCCTGGTAACCCCTGTTCCAGCTGAGCCTTGTTTCTCCGTGGCTATCTCCCCATAATGGATAGGGAGAGGCCTTCTAACCCCTCTGGGACTAATTACTACCCCTCTCCTGGTAGCTAATTGTCCTGAGTTTGCCACAACAGTCATAGTGTACATATCTCAAAGTGTTGTAGACAGCAAGCACATACTGACATCACTAACAGAAAGCACTAGAAATGTATGATAACAGAAATTTAATTCACCATCTGTGATTTTAGAGAAATATATTGGTCCATTTTCAGAATGATAGTTGTGTATGAAAGTATCAACCATTATCTTCTCTCTTTTTCCAGTAAAGAAGTTTGTCAAGCTACAGATATTATAATGTGTCCAATATGTGATAAATTCTGTCCCTTCATGAGGTTGTCAGACAGCTGTGTTTATGCCAAGGTACATTTAAACTATCCAGATAGAAAATGTTTATTCTTTCTCAGTATTTTGTTGGTTAAATAAAAAAAGTTTCAAGTGATGGATCAGATTCAGTCCCTTCACTTCAATGAACCCACTTATACTATGACTGAATTTGATCTTTAGAATTTATTTACACATATTATGCAATGGTACTTGATATATTCAGCAGTCACAAAAATTATATCCTAGCACTTGGAACAGCACTTATGAACCATCCTGCGTGCATAGCTTCTCAAAACAAATTACCTTGGGCTGAAAGGATGAACTGCCCCAGAAGTTATAAGTGTATACAAGAGAGAACTGTTCAGCTGATATGGGCTTTGATCCCGAGAGGTGCTGAGCTGTAACTCCCATGCTGAGCACCATTCAGAATAAGGCCCACAGAGAGGATGTTGGTCTTCAGGACAGCCAGTCTAACGGCTCTCATGAGCACTACCCATTTTTATCTTTATCTGTTAACAAAACAGAATACATTGTGAATAGAACCTTCAAATAATGAATTCACCAGGTTATTGGTCTCATACACAGGTAACTCACCTTTTTGACAATGGAGCTACTGTCTTTTTTGCTGTTTTCATGGCAGTGTGGGGTAAGTCTTTCTTTGGATTTGTGTAATATTTAATACATTTTCCTTTAAATGTATGGTGTGAGATAGGACTCTTTAAACTCCAGCATGCCTAGTTTCAGATGCTGAAATGCAGAGTATTGGCTTGACTCTTCCCAAGCAAGACTTTTCTGGTTCAGTGAAAATGTAGAGGGAAAGGGTAAGAATTTATATTTTTAATGTTCAGTTTCTTGACATTTTAATTTTAAAAATGGATCAAATAAGTAGTATCCAGGTGGACATTTATATCCTGGTTGAAAAACTAGAGTTTTAAAATGTATTGATATTGAGTTAAGTTCTAGAGACTTTATTCCGTCATTACTCAGGCCTTGTCTTTTCTGGGGAAAAGTTATATCCAAGCATAAGTGCTGGAACTAGGAGTTTGGGAGGTGCTGCAGCACCCCCTGACTTGAAGTGGTTTCTATTATATACAGGATTTACAGTTTGGTTCAAGGTTTTCAGCACCCCCATTATACAAATTGTTCCAGCGCCCCTGTATCCAAGAAAAATTCTCAGAGATCTGGGATGCTTTCTTGAAGTATATGAATGATCCTATTAAATACATGGGCCACCCCTTGCTAGGCACGTAGATAGGTGACTAGCCCCTCTTGTTGCTTATACTGCAATGGCTATGCTTTATTTTTAGCGCACTAGATCTATTAGAGCTAGAGTGAGTAGGTCTCCTCAAGCTGGGAATTACATCCCTAGCTTGAAGTGTAGACATACCCTCAGAGACACAGAATTTTTCTGGGGAAGATATTCTCGCCCAGGCTTACCAAATCTCAGAAATGGACAAATACTTTTTCCTATCAAGCATCTGGGTTTGATTTTCAAAGGTGTAGAACATTTGCAGTTCCCATTGACTTCTCTTGGAGTAATGAGTGCTCAGCACTTGTGAAAGCCAAGCCCTACATTTTCAGGTTTTGTTATTTTAGAGGAAAAGACCTAAATGTCATCCCTTATGCCAAAAGATGTATTGTGCTTAGTGGAAACATTAGTACAACCTCTAGGGAGGAATGTCACTAATTTTCTTTTGCCTAGACTAGTTCTTGCTAAAGATACAATAGCTGTTAGCTAAGGGTCAAGTTGTGAGAAACCTCCGTCCTCTACTTCACATACTCATACACATACACATACACACAGACATGTTCACGCTTTGTACAGACTTGTGATAAAAATTGATGTTTGTCAATAAATTAAGGAATAAACAACTTCTTTTAGGGTCATGTAACATTATAGCAGTTGCTTATTTGACATGGAGGGGGAGAATATTACAATGATTTTGTTGTCCAGCTTTGTTTGAAGCTCAACACTAAAGTTGTGTCATTCTTCAACCGGTGGTATTATCCAGAGGCAGTCATTATGAATGCTTTGCCAGAGAAGCAACTGAATGACTTGAATTTATATGCCGACTTCTTCCTTTCTCCACAGTTTTTTCAGGAGGCTAAGAGACACTAGAAGAGTCCTAATTATAATTCCTTCTTGACTACATAGAAGCATGGTTTCTCTGATAAAGGAATTAACACTGGAACAGTTGCTGAAATGCAAAGTTTAAAGAACAGAAACTAGTGGAAGTATTTAGTATTTTTATTAGCAATAAGAAATGCCAATATACTCCTCAGAACATAAAACATTCTCCTCCTTCTGCTCTCAAAGGGGACAAAATCTGAGGAGGTTCTTTAACATAAATCCATGAATATGTAGTGTATTCAAGAAGGTTAGAAGGAATGAGAGTATTCATCAATGCTCTGAAATAAAGTAGGGGAAAAAAAGAGAGATGAACAATAGGTCATTAACCACTAGAGGAAGCCAGCCTCGCAACTATAAAAGGTCACAAGTTAGACAGAAAGTGCTCAAGAAAGTCCTGTCGAGGGGGGTGTTTCGTAGAAGGTTGCTGTTAGGTTGAATCTCAAGACAGATTGAAAGGAGGGCAAATAATAGTGAAGCAGAACTATACTAAAGTATGTCTGTAAGTTCTGAACTTCAGAGCTTTCCAAGAATTTTGTTTGTGCATATGGGATAAATGTACATTTTGAAATATCCTAACAGAAGTACTGCAAGTATGACGGAATAATGTTATATGCAGTGTAGTTATACCTGTGGTGATTTCATGATATTAGAAAGACAAAGTAATATCTTTTATTGGACCAACTTCTGTTGGTGAGAGAGACAAGCTGTTGAGCTTACACAGAGCTCTTCTGCAGCTCTGTAGAAGCTCTGTGTAACCTTGAAAGCTTGTCTCACCAACAGATATTGGTCCAATAAAAGATATTACCTCACCCACCTTGTCTCTCTAGAATGATGTTATACTGTCTTGTTCAGAAATGAATGCTGAATACATGACCAAGGATATTAGAGATGATCTGACTAGAAAGAAAGCAGGGGGGGTTTCAAAATTTGATACTTTTAGAAGCTCTCAGTTTTACAGAAATGCAGTGAGATGAGCTATCAACAGCATATGATATAATAGTCAATGGTGGAAAGAAGGGCTACTGACCTCCGTAGAAAAAGAAGAGTGTAATACAATAAAAGGAAATAGAATATTGGAGATCATAGTGGTGAATACTGAAAAAATGAAAAATAGTACCAGAAAGAAACTTCAAGAGCCATAGGCAGAGATACCAACTGTGGATTTTTTTCCCCACTGTGTACTTTAAAAATAAGAAGGGAAAACAATTTGATTCATCTTGGATTAGCCTCAAAAGTTCAGAAAATTGGACTGAAAGTCTCACAAGATTTCTAATACAGTGAGCCCTTGTGGGAAGGAGATGTGAGGGCAGTAGTCATTCTCACTGTACTTTGCCACTGAGCCTGAAAATGTAGAGAAGTGGGAGAGGGGAAAAGAGAGATCCAAGCTGACGTGGTTGTAACTAAAAGTCATTACTTTCTGAGGGCTGATTTCTAGTCTATGTGAAATGAGTTGATGCTCTGAATGCAGTTACTAAGAAACAAAACTATCACCTGTGTGCATCACAAAAACCACCATAATAACTGGCATTCTTGTTGGCGGTAGGCAGACTAAGGACTGAATAGGCATGGAGAATGAACTGCATTCATGCACACTAAGGGGATCCCTCTAGCACAAGACTTGAGGCACATTGTCAGGCTGTTGTTTGGGAGGCTTCTGTAGTCACTGCTGGGAGCCTCCCTGCCCTGGTCTGTGAATAAACAGAGGTTTTCCATTTCCAGGGCTATCAGTCTGGCACCTCTCATGACCACTGAGGGCCAGATCCAAAGCCCACTGAAGTCAGTGAACGAGTCCCATGGATTTCAGTGGCTTACATGTAAATAAATAATGTTTATAAACAGTGCCAGTTTAATTCTCCAAGACATGCATTATAATCAATTGACTAAATACTTCCTTATCTTTCCTGCCAATATAAAACACAGTGGCAAGCACAACCACTTTTCTGAATACTGTAGTGCAGTGAGTGCTGTACTTATGCTATACCCCAGTGAATTATGTAATTGGGCTTCATATGAAAAAAATTAACTCCATTATCAATGCCAGAAACATCTGCTCCTGTATTTTGAAGGCAATGCCTTGGATTAGAAAGGCAACGCACCAGTTCCAGCCTCCTCAGCAGCTTTGTACTGATTTGCATGTGCACTGGAATCTGGTTAGAAGCTTCTTTGCTTCCTCCAGATACTGATTCCTGTATATTTTAAATAGTCTTCTGATAAAGCAAGCTACCTTTTTCATCTACACTGTTCCCAAGAAACCTTTGTCTTTGTTATTGGTCTATCTAAATTGATCTAAGATGACTCACAGGAACCATTCCATTCTTTTCAATCTGTAGCTCATTTGATTGCAAATTAAATGTGTTCAATTAGCACTAAATGAAATCACCAAAGCTTCAACCATGTCTGACACAAGCCAAAGTAGAAAGCAATGCAGTTTTGATCATCAGAAAGATTTGCTGTTCAAACAAGTCCATTTATGCAAACAAATGAAAATAATATAACAGCTTCATTCAGCAATAATGCTAGTAGTTAACATATTTTCTTCATTTGAAAATGATCTTGCAATTTCTTTTTTCTATTTGCTCCAGCAACCGTTTTCCTGGAGTTTTGGAAAAGACGACGAGCCGTAATTGCTTATGACTGGGACTTGATAGACTGGGAAGAAGAAGAGGTTTGTAGATAATTTACTACTTTAATCTTGCATATAAAAGATTCTGGTTAAAAATCAGCAACCAATTTTTCCTTTAGTTTTATTATCAATTTCTCTTTCACATCAGAAGCTAGAAAATAAATCTTGTAATTGATCTTTATGCAAGGACAAGCATTTTCTCCCAAGATGCTTCACCTAGAGCTGTGAAGAAACTTGCTGCGGGCCAAATTGTGCTCTCATTTTTCACCAATGTAAATACAAACTAACTTCACTG
Organism: Gopherus flavomarginatus; assembly: GCF_025201925.1. Classification (NCBI taxonomy): domain Eukaryota; kingdom Metazoa; phylum Chordata; order Testudines; family Testudinidae; genus Gopherus; species Gopherus flavomarginatus. The sequence continues at coordinate 92,013,089 of NC_066617.1, forward strand.
AAGTTTGGGTGGCATTCTCTGGGTTTATGCCAATGTACATTCGAAAAGGATCTGGCCTCCTTTGTGGTAGAACTAGCAACAATCACACTAAAAGAATCTTTCAGCATGATTTAATTTTTTTTAAAGCAATGACTTGTTAGTCCATAGAAATTCAGATTTAAAAAAAATGCGAAAAAAAGTCCTGCCTGCCTGCCCTTGAATAACCTTGAATAACTATATGTCAACATCCAGATGAGTTTCCTAAGGTGTTGCTTTCGATAGCTGCTAAGAATACTGATGGGGAACCTCAAAAGGTTTTCACAGCTCCCAGAAGTCTGGCTGCTCATTGTATTATTCCCAAAAGTCTTGCAGTGAAGCCGCTAAATTCACCCAATGCCCAGTGGAGGAAAATCCACTATGAGAGGAGGCTGGGGAGGTGAAAAATAGTCACAACCTCCCTTCTGCTGTGGCTGCCACACAGGCATGCAGGGCTCTGATGGCAATGGAACTAGGCGGGGGTCACTATTCAGGAGAAGGGCGGGATGCTAGGACCCTGCAAGGTGGATTTGGAACCCCTGCATGGCCTGGAGCATTGCTGCTCTGGGTTTCCTTGCTCCCAGGCATGTAGGATTCTTTTGTGGGCAGAGTCAGAGAATGGCAGGCAGAGCTATGTTCCTTTCTACCACAAGGGGTTCATTGCCATTGTGGGAGAGCTACAATAGTCATCAGGCTGCATTAATGGTTACAAGTTTCACAGTAGCAGCTGTGTTAGTCTGTATCTGCAAGAAGAACAGGAGTACTTGTGGCACCTCAGAGACTAACAAATTTATTTCAGCATAAGCTTTCGTGAGCTACAGCTCACTTCATCGGATGCATAGAATGGAACACACAGACAGGAGATATTTATACATACAGAGAACATGAAAAGGTGAAAGTATGCATACCAACTGGAAGAGTCCAATCGTCAGCAGGAGAAAAAAAACCTTTGAAGTGATAATTGAGATGACCTATAGCAGGTGTGAGGAGAACTTAACACAGGGAAATAGAATCAATTAGTGTAATGACCCAACCATTCCCAGTCTCTGTTTAAACCTAAGTTAATTGTATCTAATTTGTATATTAATTCGAGTTCAGCTCAACTGGGAATGGCTGGCTCATTACACTCCTGTCTGTGTGTTCCATTCTATGCATCTGAAGAAGTGAGCTGTAGCCCACGAAAGCTTATGCTGAAAAAAATTTGTTAGTCTCTAAGGTGCCACAAGTACTCCTGTTTTTTTAATGGTTACAGTGGCTTGACTGCTATTCTGCTGCCTGTGGGAAAGAATTCCTTCCCCAGGGTCACTGTAGATTTTCCAAGCACAGAACCAGACTTCTCAGCCTAGGGACAGAAATTGTCTCTTTGGGAAGAGGCCACATGATGTTACATTTGCTTATTTGCTGACAAGATGGGTTTTCTTTAACACTGGTGGTGAAGGAAATCAGGGCCGCCTGGTGGGGGGCAAGAGGGGCAATTTGCCCCAGGCCCCGGGCTCCGCAGGGGCCCCCACGAGAGTTTTTCGGGGCCCCTGGAGCGGGGTCCTTCACTCACTCGGGGGCCCCAGAAAACTCTTGCGGGGCCGGGCCCCGGAGCTTCTTCCGCTCCCGGTCTTCGCTGGCAGAGGAGTCCTTCCGCTCCGGGGCAGAAGGACCCCCCGCCATCGCATTACCGCTGAAGCGGAACCTGCCGCCGAAGTGCAACCCGGTCTTCGGCGGTAATTCGGCAGCGGGGGGCCCTTCCGTTCAGGGACCCGCTGCCGAAGTGCCCTGAAGACCTGCAGCAGGGGTCCCCCGCCACCGAATTACCGCCGAAGAGCGGGCTGCACTTTGGCGGCAGGTCCCGCTTCGGCGGTAATTTGCGGGCGGGGGGCCCCTGCCGCGGGTCTTCGGGGCACTTCAGCGGCGGGTCCCAGAATGGAAGGGCCCCCTGCCGCCGAACAGGGCCGGCTCTAGACATTTTGCCGTGCGGGGGGCCCCCTGCCACTTGCCGGTCCCACGGCTCTGGTGGACCTCCTGCAGGCGTGCCTGCGGATGCTCCATCTGAGCCGCAGGACCAGCAGACCCTCCGCAGGCACGCCTGCGGGAGGTCCACCAAAGCAGCCTGCCGCCGATGGCCCCAGGCCCCCGGAATCCTCTGGGCGGCCCTGAAGGAAATAAGTGAAAAATACAAAGGAAAACAAATGGCTGCTTTGGGCCAAGTGGAGAGCCTCTGTGGAATCCCAGAGTATAAAGGGGCTGCTAAAGAACTTAAAACAGACTCCTAATCAGCAGGGAACTTCGCTGGCAGTGCACACATGCTGTCAGACCAATCCCAGGATTGCTTTGGGACTGTTATCAATGTGTCTAGAGCAGTGGTGCGCAACCTGCGGCCCATCAGGGTAACCTGATCGTGGGCCGTGAGACATTTTGCTGACGTTGACCATCTGCAGGCACTACCCCCCGCAGCTCCCAGTGGCTGCAGTTTGCCATTCCCATCTAATAGGAGCTGCGGTGGGGGCCGTGCCTGAGGACACTCAATGTCAACAAAACGTCTCGCAGCATGCAATCAGGTTACCCTGATGGGCTGCATGCAGCCCGGGGGCTGCAGGTTGCCTACCACTGGTCTAAAGCAGTGGTTCCCAAACTTGAGCTGCCGCTTGTTCAGGGAAAGCCCCTGGCGGGCTGGGCCAGATTGTTTACGTGCCATGTCCGCAGGTTCGGCCCATCGCAGCTCCCAGTGACCACGGTTCACTGCTCCAGGCCAATGGGAGCTGCTGGAAGTGGTGTCCAGTACGTCTCTTGGCCTGCACCACTTCCAGCAGCTCCCATTGGCCTGGAGCAGCGAATCACGGCCACTGGCAGCCGCGATCAGCTGAACCTGTGGACGTAGCAGGTAAACAAACCAGCCCGGCCCACCAGGGGCTTTCCCTGCACAAGCGGCAGAACACGTTTGGGAACCACTGGGCTAGAGAATAATTAGGTCCTGGATCTGCTGGAGCGCACCAGTCACTCACTAGTGAAAGGTAAGTCATAGTGAGAGTGTCCTCAAATGGTGCTGTTGGTGTCAGCAGAAGGGCTTCTCCTGTCATCATAGCTATCGCCTCTTGTGGAGGTGGATTAACTACGCCAACTGGAGAAGCTCTCCAATTGGCATAGCAAGGTGGCACAGCTGCACCATTGCAAGAACAGACCTGCCCTAATTCTCTCCCAGGACAGAGACAACCTGGAGAGCTGGTTTGTGTTTTCTTTTGTTTTGCTGTTCCTGTCCTCCACTGTCACTTAAAGGAGTGGTGCTGTCAGACTACAGGGGGATAGCTGCATCCTATTGGAATTCCCTATCCACAAGAGGGGGCACAGCTGGGAGAGCAAGAGCAAGGGGTCTGGCAGGAGCCACTTAATGCAGCTGTGTAGGTGTGTGCTGTTGGGGTCGCCCCTCTCTGGGGCGACTGGGAGCCAGGCCGTCTCACTACACAAGTCCAGTGAGTCGGCGAATTAGCCTGGTGGAGCAGGAAACAGTCAAGGGCTCAGGCCCTCTGGCAGGGGCTGAGCAAATAGTTTAGTAACAAGCCCAGGCCCTGGGTCAGGGCGGGGCAGCAAACAAACAGTTCAAGAGCAAAGCCCAGGCAGGGCCGGCTTTAGGAAGTGCGGGGCCCAATTCGAACATTTTCGGCGGGGCCCTGGCAGGGATGACTAAAAAAAAAAAAAAATGTTAAAAAAAGCCTTTCATTTCTTCCATGTATTATTTACTTTCCATAACTATATAAAAATGCAATTATATATTATGTACATTGCATCATATATGCTGTTGATTGCTTATTAATGACCGCCATTTCACATGTGTGGGTCCCTGCCACTCCCTGCGAGTGTGCACATGTGTGGGTCCCAGCTGCTCCCTGCCCCCCTCATTGAAGCAGGTGTGCAGGGTTACTGCCCTGGAAACTGCAGGGCAGCAGTGGACATGGGGCTGGTTGGAGGCAGGGCAGGGGCTGACTGGAGGTAGGGCCTAGCTGCAGGCAGGGCAAGGGGTGCAGGGCTGGCTGGAGACGGGGGTGTGGGGTGGGGTGGGGTGGGCTGGCTTCAGGCAGGGCCGCAGGGGGATGCAGCAGGGGTTGAGAGGGCTGGAGACAGAGAAGTGCAGAATTGGCTGGCTTCAGGCAGGGGAGTGCAGCGGGGTTGGCTGGAGACAGGGCAGGGGGTTTGGGGCTGGGTGTGGGCAGGGTGTGCAGGGCTGGTGCGGGCAGGGGTGTGTGGGGGCTGGCTGGCTGGCTTTGGGCAGGGCCGCAGGGGTGTGTGGCAGGGGGTGGCTGGAGACAGGGCAGCGGGTTTGGCAGGGGCTGGCTGTGGGCACGGAGTGCAGAGCTGACTGGGGGCAGGGCAGGGGGTGCAGCAGAGGCAGCTGGAGCCCCGGCCCTTTAAATAGCCCCCAAGCCTCCCGTTATCCCAGGGCTCTGGGGGTTGTTTAAAGGACCCGGGGCTCCCCTGCTTTTACCCTGCCCCGGACCTTTTAAATAGCGGCAAGAGCCCTGGAGAATATATGGGGGTGGCGGGGCTCCAGCGGCTATTTAAAGGATGGGGTGGCAGAGGCAGCTGGAGCCCCGGCCCTTTAAATAGCCCCCGCCCGGAGCCCCCCGCTATCCCAGGGCTATGGGGGCTATTTAAAGGGCCCAGAGCTCCAGCAAGGAGAGCTGGGCTGCGGGGCAGCTTGCCGCGCTCCAGCCGCGGCTCCCGCCGGGAGAGCAGGGCTGCAGGGCGGCTTGCCGCACTCCGGCCGGGATAGCGGGACTGCTTGCCGCGCTCCAGCCGGGGCTCCGGCCAGGAGAGCGAGGCTACTTGCCGTGCTCCGGTCGGGGCTCCGGCTCTCGGCACGGGGCCCTCTTAGGCGCGGAGCCCAATTCCTAGGAATCGGTTGAATTGGCCTAAAGCCGGCCCTGAGCCCAGGCTCCTGATCCTGAGTGTCGGGGCGATGGGGAGTCTGCCACCCACGAGTTTGGGTGGCAGGGGGGACGCAGGCCCACCCACTCCTCTGCATCCCAGCCCAGGGCCCTGACAGCGGTAGGCGACCTGCTGCTGTGTCAGTGGGGATCCTGGCCGCAACACACTGACATCAGCTCTGGGTGTGCCACAGCCAGACTAGAGTCGGCTGCCCCCGGGCTACTTCCGACCTCCCCCTCTAGCAGTACCTGTGTCTGGTCGGCGTCTTCCATAGCATCAAACACCATGGGCTCCTCGGGGTACTCCGCGAGCGGTAAGCTGGGCGGCTCCTCTGGGTCCCTTCTCACTGGTAGGCTTACTGGCTTCTCCAGCATCTGGTTGGTGTCAGTCTCAGCAGGTATGGCTAGCCCTCAAGGCGGTCACAGGCAGCAGGAGTCTCCATCAGCGTCCGGCCTGTCTGGCGGCCAGGCAGCCTCTGAGCCCTGGGGTTGGGCTTTTATATTTCCTGTCCTGTGCCTTGACCTCTGGGGGGTGGGCGCATGCTCCAGTGGTTCCGCCCACTTTGGCATCCGGAGGGTCTCGTCCCTCTCTAGGGCGGCTGGGAGCCAGGCCGCCCCACTACAAGCTGGAAATGAGGGCCAAAGAGAATGTTGCCTGAGTAAGGGGTGAAGAAATTCTGCTAATAGGAACAACTTTAAATACTCCTCTATATCTAACTTTCCCCACATTCAGAGATAAATCAGTAATAATGAGGAGCAAGATACTTTTTCAAACAGTGAGGCACCTCTTGCTAAAACTGGGAGGGTACACAAGCATCTAGCAAGCAGTTTTATTTACAAGTGAGATTGGAAAAAGGATTACATGCAATTTTATTCCTGCTTTGCTGAATTGCTACCGTCTACCATCAAAATCCTAGAAAATTTCCTGGTGCTATCTTTGAAACAATATTGTTTACAGATATACGTTTTCAAACACTCTTGTTTATGATAGTAACTAACTGGGGAGTTTGTTAAATTTTATGGATGTAATTCTGTGAATTTAGATGCCTTTTTCTTACATTGATCTGTTTTCCTCATTAAGAGCTGCTGATTTCCCACCTGATTTCCTGATTTAAGTATCTGGCACTTCACTGATGTATTACTAGAAATAATTTTATGAAAAAAGTGATCTGAAATTTGACCTTGCTTAACTGTATTGTACATAAAAATTGCTCATTTCTTTTTTAGGAAGAAATACGTCCCCAGTTTGAAGCAAAGTACTCCAAGAAAGAACGGATGAATCCCATATCTGGAAAACCAGAGCCTTATCAAGCATTTGCAGATAAATGCAGCAGACTTATTGTTTCTGCATCTGGAATATTTTTTATGGTTTGAGAATGCTAATTTCCTTTCCAGTTACAAGAAGGAAAAGTTTAGTTTAAAAATGGCAGACAGAGTAGAAATTTTGGAAAACAGATCATTTGGTTAGTCTGAATATAGAGGGGGAATTATAGTTTATACTCTGGTTTAAAGATTGTACTGTCTGTTACAGCCAGGGTGAGGCCTCCCACCACTCGTTCCCCTTGTGAATGATTACCAGTCTGCTATACTGAACACAACCTTTGGATCCCATGTGCTTCCAGCCAGCTGGGTCTGGACAGAGTCAAGACACTTTCTACTTTTGGCTTCTCAGGCACACTCCTCAGGTGCAGACTCCCTGTCTGGTCCCCTTCCTGGGGATGTGGGACTCCACATCCAACTGCTCTTAGCCCTGAAACTAGTGCGGTCCCTCAGCAGCAACTTATGCATGCCCCACTTTCACCGCCTCGAATTGCACCTCCATGAGCACTCCAGTTTTTACTCTTTAGGGATACATAGCAGATAAAGTCAGGAACACCAGCTTTGCAAAGGAACTTCTTAAATATGCACTTTACTCTTAGCAGAGGAGAGTACAGATCTAGGCAAAACAACAAACACCTGACCACAACTCCTCTCCCCCCACCCCTCACCCCTGAGTTTTCATCACTTTCGAGAGCCCTTTGGTTTTTGGTCAATGTCCATAAGGGAAGCCTCTGTTTCCCTTTCTCCAGATGTGTGTGTCTTCTCATTCTCGTATTGGAACGATTCCCCTTTCTAAAGAGCATTTCACTTTCAAAAGCAATTTCTAGTGCCTTTTTCTGTTTCTGTTCTTCTGCTGGGATTTTCCATGTTAGCAGAGAGTTGTTAAAAATCAGTGGCTTTGCCAATAACAACCAGGATAGAATTATTCAGTGTTGAGGCCCCTTGGTGGTCCTGTTGCAGTTTCCCAGACACACAGCGTTCCTGCCACAACATCGAGGTTCTAAACCACAATGAAGGTTACAATCATAAATGCTATTCATAAAATAAAAGGGAATTCATCAATTGACATACAAACAAAATCTTTCAGTAAAAAATACCCATGTGTTAAAAACATAAAAGAGGATTTGTTTTAATCCATGCTAATCAGCATTGTTAATCTGGAGTAGCTCTACCGACTTCAGTAGAGTTACTATGGATTTACACTGCTAGAACTGGGATCAGAATCTGTGTGGTATCCAGCAAGCCTATAGCCAGGGACACACGCAGGGAACTGGCTTAGAATGAAAATATGGACTCATTCACAATGATTTAGTTACTGCCTTACAATAAATAAGTAAAAACAGGGCAAATCTCAAAGTCCTCACCCAAGTTTTGCTCGATCCTTGTTCATGCAGCATCCCACTGACTTCAGTGAGAGTTCTGTTGTAGTAAAAACTGAGGTTCAAATCCCTGAAGTCAAAGGGAGTTTTCCTGTGTGACAACTTGAAAATCAGGCCCATTGGCTCTCGTACAGTAACTAGTTCAAATTTACCTTCTGAAGTACACGTTTTTTCAAGTTTTTTTTTTTCTCAAGGAATTGGCTTGTATAAGAATTTACTAAGATTGCCTACTGAAAAATGTCATTAGGAAGGCCTGTTCTGCTGAGATGATTATTTAATGTGATGATGTGATTGGTACTCACTAGGATAACTATTCGTTTTTATTATTATTAATTATACCTGTCACTTATGAGACTTTACAAACTAACTTCTTTATGAACTTCAAAGTTCATGACAGATACTAATTAATCTGTTCAGTGTAGGTAAGTAAGTATCAATGTCACTATTTTTTAGGTGAGGAAATTGAAGCAGGGAAGTTAAATGATTTGTGCAAGACCATCAGTCAGGTCAAAGCTGAGTCCCTGGTCCCCCTGTTCAGACCCCATGCTCATACCATGCTCACCACTTCATTACATAAGGAAGTAAAAAAGTATGTAATTAGGGCTTGGCAAATGATTAGGGTGGAAATCAGAACCAGGTCTACTCATGTTTGCTGAACCTAACCTTTGAGTTCAACAAATACCTTTTAGGTGTTGGAATCATGAAAAAGGTGTTGGCATCATGAAATTGTCGTGCTAGGCAAACCCACCCTCTGAGATTGGAACTTGGTAAGCAGAGAGCAACAAGCATCTTCATGTGCCTGGCCATATGCTCCTGTACCCATCGCAAGGATCAGATTTGGGATTCACCAACATATTGGGTTCAATCAGCAGCCAAACAGGGGTGCTGGAACAATTTTTATAGTGGGGGTCCTGAAGGCGGAAACCACGTGTTTGGATTGTTACTATTATTTCAAGCCAGCTAGTTCCAGCACCTATGCAGCCAAAGCCAAATTTCTCCAAATTTGGGCCAACTGTATTTATAGGAAGCACTTTGACTACAAATTATGACTGTTCCTGGCTCTCACATAGTGGTGTGTTGGTGACCTTGAGGAAGTCTTCATCTCTCTGTCTGCCAATTTCCCCATCTACAAAATGGACGTAATGGTACTTACTTTATAAAGTGCTTTAAGTTTAGTGGGAAAAAGTGCTTTGTAAGCACTAGGTATTCTGATATTCGTCAAAACCAGGAACTGTGTAGAATGCATTGTGCATTGACTTTTTATTTTCTCCATCGGCTTCAATAGCAGAAAATCACCTCTACTTTTCTAACAAAGGCAATGTCTTAAATCTTTTACGATTCCTACCCTTGAAAACTGCTTATAATATGCTCCAATGTCAAACTCAAACTTTCAGCATTTTATAAATGATTATCGCTGTGATAGCTAAACACTGTATGTAAATTGGTTAAAAAAAAAACAAGACAAAACAGGAAGCCTGCCTCAGGCTAATAGGTGAGTTCTATGTATGTTTTCAATTTTGTGATGTAGTTGGATAACTTTAAGCTCATAGAGGAACATAAATAAACATTCATACAAATACTCAGAGTGAACCATTATAAAGTCTTTTAATCGGGAAAAGTATTTAAATTGTTCAAAATTTCAGAACAAATTCTCATAGTTAATTAGACTTAACATTCAACATTTGGACCCTTAGTTAAGAAAGCATTTAAGCATATGCTTAAAGTTTAGCATGTGGGTAAGGGCCTTCCTTATTAGAGATGTTTTCCTGAACTGTGGAGTTAAGAGAGTCTCTCTCCAAAGTAGCTATTTATTTATTTACTTACTTACATTTACAAATTTAAATCTAATTTAAATTTAGCACTGGTGAAAAGTGCTAAAGCAAGTGTAGCAAATGAAGTGTCAGGTCCAAGGTTAGAATCCAAGTACATCTCTTCCTCGATATAACACTATCCTTGGGAGCCAAAAAATCTTACCGCGTTATAGGTGAAACCATGTCATACCGAACTTGCTTTGATCCACTGGAGTGTGCAGCCCGCCACACCACCCCCCACACCCCCCCCGGAGCACTGCTTTACTGCGTTATATCTGAATTCATGTTATATTGGGTCATGTTATATCGGGGTACAAGTGTATTTTGGTTTTGGAACTTGTACCTAACCCACTGAGACATAATTCCCCAGCTAAATCATTGAATCAGTTTGTGCCTTAGTCACCCCATTTGGATATGGTGGCTAATGAAATGCCTTGCGCTTGCATAGTATTTTTACATATGTAGATCTTAAAGCTCTTTATAAAGTTAGATAGGCATTATTAATCTGGATTTGTAGTTGGATTGTTTACATGGGAAAGTTATTGCACAGTAAACTAGGGTGTGAATTTACTGCACACATTAGCTATTCTGCACTAACTTCCCCTGTTGACACTCTCATTGCACACTAAAAGTGTCCTCAGTGGTTTCACTTAATATACTTTGAAGTGCCTGGTTTTGCTTCCATTGAAGATTGTGGCAGAACATCCACTAGTGTTAATGGAACTACGAGTGGGACATAACTCCCAGTGATATCAGTGTTAGCAGGTTTGGACCCAAAGCTATCCACAGTAAAAATGATCAGTAAGTTTGCTTAATTACAACTTATTTTCTTCAGATATTGCTGATATAGGTTTTCAAGTAACTTTTATTATCTGGAAAGTCTGAAAGAGAAAGAAAGCTGATCTATAGGGAGAAAAAGAAAATTACACAGTCAAAGTTTCAAATCAGGATACTTTTATAATGACGTTAAACTCAAAACTCAGAGGGTGATTTTAAAGAAAAACTTTGAGGAAATATTCTTCCTTGCTTCCAAAATAAATCTGTCAATTGTTAAGCTAAATCAGTTTTCCAATACAAAGTTATAAAGGCTAACCGAGGACTTCGTAGTGGAGGCTGGCTGTCACCACCTTTTTATAATAGATTAGACACAATGTTATCTTCAAATTCAGGATCTTTCTACCTGCAACTGATCTTATTTTCAGAATGCAACACTTGCATTAAAAAAAAAATACACAAGAACCCTGTTTGCTGCCCCCTTTCTGAGCTAGGTTGCACTAATTCCCATCCAAAATTAACCAATTTTTGTTTGGGTTTGTGTCACCAGCTGCTTCCTGCCTTCTTCACTATTGATAATGAGTGCAAATTCATTGTACGCAGGGCAGGGCTAGCTCTAGCAATTTCACCTCCCCAAGCACAGCGGCACGCCGCGGGGGGTGCTCTGCCGCTCGCAGGCCCCGCAGAGCACCCCGCAAAGCATTAAGGCATGCCTGCGGATGCTCCACCGGAGCCGCAGGACCAGCGGACCCTCCGCAGAGACGTCTGCAGGAGGTCCACCGGAGCTGCCTGCTGCCCTCCAGGCAACTGGCAGAGCGCCCCCCGTGGCATGCCGCCCCAAGCATGTTCCTGGAGCCAGGCCTGACACAGGGTGAAGTATGTATATAACCTTTTTGACCTATGAGAGGTCTTTTAAACTTCAGCTAATACTAACTTCAAATGCTAAACACTTAATCAAATATCTCATGATCTAAAGCCAGCATGAATTTATCAATCTTCCAAATTGCCTTTTTCTCTTTTTTAAACGAAGAGTGCTTTGTGCTTTACCGTAGTGAAAAGCTCTTGAAATTATCATTTGGGATGATGTCACTTCTTTTGCCAAAGTCGGAGATCACTTGAATATCCAGGCTTCCAAGTTCTGACTTAAATCTAAACCTCATGATTTTTCAAGTACTATTTGGCTCTGGCAAAACAAATTCTGGACTGTATTATTTTAGCCTCCCTTCCCCCACCTTGTTAATCTTAGAAACAAGCCAAGAATGATTTTCAAAATTGACTTTTTGTTGTTTTTGTTTGAGTAGCACAGGCTTCCACTGGGTTAGAAATACATGGATTTTTTAAAATGAAATATCCTTGAAAAACAGTATCTTAAAATGAGAGAAAAGGATGTTTTGTAAAACTTAAAATAAAAGTAGTTCTGTATGTTTCAGTAAACCCAAACGTCACCAGGTTCTGCTTGGACCTTCATTTACATCCATAAAGAGAAGTGGTTGAACCACAAAGCTAATGGGGCTGTAGCCCGCTCCACCTTCCAACTGCCACCCTGAAAATTTCTACTTACTTCGATATCTGGATGCCTTAATATAGTTTGGTTTTGGAGATACCCCTGCAAAGTCAAATGCATTTTGTTGTTAGCAACAGTAGTGTCAATGATAAACACACTGCAGGCTCCTTGGAATGTTAGTGCATTGAAATAAGAGTTTTGCCCAATCTCTCCACCTACTGGTGAAGATCAATCTTATATTTGTCTTAATATATTAGCCAGTTAGATTCCCAGTGAGTGATATCTACTTAACATCAAAAGTAAGCTTGTGCTGTCAATTTAAAATCCAGAAATAAAATATCAATATTGTGCTGACTCAAAAATAGCTCTATGGATAATGTTATGGTGTTTTCCAAAGTAAAGTGTTAGTGAGATATCCTGGGTAATTTAAGGGAAGGGATGGGGGCTGGGTGGGAATATTTAGGTGATTTTTATATATATACACATATATATGTGTTGGATGACATGAAAATCTTTCCGATATGCTGCAGCATTTAGTTGTGCCAACCTAGATTTCCATATTAGTTTTGCATCAGAAGCAGGAAGTTTGCCAATCAGTGGGATCATTGGATGATTTGAGGTGCTAAAACAACACTCAAGGAAGACGAGGCCATTGCAGAGAAGCTATATGACTTTTTTGATCAGTCTTCGCTGCAAAGGATATGAGGGAGATTCCCAAACCTGAGCCATTCTTTTTAGGTGACAAATCTGAGAAGCAGTCGAGATTGAGGCATTGATAGAGGAGGTTTTGGAACAAATTGATAAACAGTAACAAGTCATCAGGGCCAGATGGCATTCAGCCAAGAATTCAGAGGGAACTCAAATATGAAATTTCAGAACTACTAACTGGTATGTAACCTAACACTTAAATCAGCTTCTGTACCAGATGACTGGCAAATTGGTGAAAACTACAGTAAAGAACAGCATTATCAGACACATAGATAAACATGATATGTTGAAGAGCCAACACTGCTTTTGTAAAGGTAAATCATGCCTCACCAACCTATTAGAAATCTTTGAGGGGGTCAACAAACATATGGACAAGGGTAATCTAGTGGATATAGTGTACCTGGACTTTCAGAAAACCTTTGATAAGGTCCCATACCAAAGGCTCATAAGCAGTCATGGGATATGAGAGAGGGAAGGAATAAATGGTTAGTTTTCAGAATGGAGAGGTAAATAGCAGAGTCCCTCAGCAATCTATATTGGGACCAGTGCTGTTCCACATATTCATAAATGATCTGAAAAAGAAGGTAAACAGTGAGATGGCAAAGTTTGTAGATGATACAAAATTACACAAGATAAGTAAGTCCAAAGTAGATTGTGAAGAGTTACAAAGGGATCTCACAAAGCTTGGGTGATTGGGCAACAAATTTGCAGATGAAATTCAATGCTGATAAATGCAAACTAGTTCATACTGGAAAACATAATCCCAACTATACATACAAAATGAGGGGGTCTAATTTAGTTGTTACCACTCAAGAAAGAGATCATGGAGTCATTATGGAAAATTCTCTGAAAATATCCAATCAATGTGCAGCAGCAGTTAAAAAAGCTAACCAAATGTTAGGAACCATTAGGAAAGGGATAGATAATAAGACAGAAAATATCATAATGCCGCTATATAAATCCATGATAAATATAAATCCACACCTTGGATACTGTGTGCAATTCTGGTCATCATGTCTCCAAAAAGATATTAGAATTGGAAAAGGTACAGAGAAAAGCAACAAAAATAAGAGTATAGAACAGTTTCCATATGAGGAGAGATTAAAAAGACTGGGACTGTTCAGGTTGGAAAAGAGATGATTAACGGGGGATGTAATAGAAAACTATAAAATCATGAATGATGTGGAGAAAGAGAATGTGTTATTTACCACTTCATATAACTCAAGAACCTGGGATTCACCTGATGAAATTAATAGGCAGCAGGTTTAAAACAAACAAAAAGAAGCACTTCTTCACAGAAAGCAGTTAACATGTGGAACTCTTTGCCAGGGGATGTTGTGAAGGCCTGAACTGGGACTGGATGACAGGGAATGGCCCATTCAATAATTGCCTTGTTCTGTGCCTTCCCTTTGAAGCATCTGGCATTGGCCATTGTCCAAAGACAGGGTACTGGGCTAGACGAACCATTCCTCTGACTTAGTCTGGCCATTCTTATAGTCTTATTGCTCCTAATAATGAAACTTACAAGGTATAAAGATGAGGAGTAGTATGAAACTTGACTGCTAGTTTCTATCTTTAAAAAAAAACACCTGTATGTTGGTGAATGAAATGGGGAAATCAGATATTTTAATCCTATTCCTAATACTCTGATTATGGAATTCAGCATTTAAGCCCTTGCCATACTTGAGTAATTGGTGATTGATCCAACCCTAGAGGGTTATTCTTGAAGAAGCCAAAACAGCTTTAAAATGGCTCGTATTGTTAAATTCCTGAATCTGTGAATATGAGTCACATTTCTTCATATTAGTTATGTGGTTACAATCTTCCCTGAAAGAAACTTACAAATCCTGAATTTAACACTGGGCATCCTAAGCCAGAAATGATCCTTTGTAACTGTGACATTTGTATGCCTATCAGAACCTTTGTGGCTTAGAGTTAGCAGAATAGAAGAGTTTCCGCTCAAATTTTTAGAATGAGTGGAGACAATTTTAATCACTTTTTTACCATTAGAATAATTTATTTCAGTTGTTTTACTGTCAAACTAATGATTTTTTTCTCTTAAATAGTTATGACTGACCAAACGCTTCTTTAAACATTAAAGCCAAAATCCTGAGCCCCCTAAGGGAAGGTGTTGGAAAGACCATCCCTGTCCCTTAAACCCAAAGCTGTCCAGCCTCAAGTTAGTGCCTAGTGTAAATTACAGCAGCCTCAGAATTACTGTGTTTTACTCTGGCTGCCCATCCATTCCAACAGGTAGGGGCCATATGGGCTTAGGGATAGCCACACCTGGGTCAAGAGAAAGGGTAGGTATAGAAGTTTCCAAGGCCACTCTATACCACCTAGGAATCCCCTTGTCCACAGGGCATCGTCCTCTAGCTCACTAGTAAGGTAACTTTGTGGCTGCTCTATGCTTCCACAGTGGAAAGAGTAGCTTTAATGGATCAGATGAACTGGTCCTACATGTTCACACACACTTCAACCCCCTTGTCACATTTCTCTACATATGGATTATGCCAACCACTGTTAAATCAATTCTATAAATAAAATTAAGTGAAAATGGCTTGATATTCTGGGGTAGGGGAGAGGTGCTGATTGTTTTTCCTAATTAACTATCATGTATCACATTTTTGTCAGGTTTTAAGAATGCATTCACGTTGTAGTATTACGTGTGGACACACCAAACCTGACTGGTTTCTAGTCAAGAAAATTTAATTACATGGTAACATAGCTAAAAAATAGTATATAATGTAGAGTGGATATGATGAGTCATCCATGCTAATAACAAAATGTTTGAGCTCTAGGTGACTGGCTCAAAAGGAACATGAGCTGGTCATGACAGTTTAATGCCCAACTGTTCTGTATGATATGTCACAACTGACTTAGTGACCTCAGCTCAACTGCAAAATTTTCTACATCAGACACCTTTTCTAAGTATTATCAAAGATGCCAGGGATGAAATTATCAAAGAGATTGAATTTACCATTCCTAAATATAATCCCTCCAAAATAGTCCAGTGAAGCAACTTATTAAGGTAGTGTGACAAAACTCTCTGTTGCTTCCTGTGCAGTATTTAACCCAGGGTGAAATTCACCCCAGGCAAAGGGGCAGCACAAAAGCCTATGTACCACTTAAATATTCAAAGTATGACTGATGTGAGCCATAAGCCATATACTGACCCTCTCCAGAGTGGTGACTTTTACTCAGTGTAAGTGAGGTGAAGCTTTGATTTCCAGAGCTAGCAATCAAGCACCATTCACTAACACTGGAAAACAGAAAACAGTTGTGTTTTTCAAGAGAGTGATTAAATGTAGACATTATTTTAAACAGATATCAAGTATATTTTATATTATAGGAAACGGAGAGGAAATTAGATATTAATCCAGATGAACCCCTCTCAGGAAAAAATGATGCATGTTTCAGGACTTGTTTTTTTAAGATAGGTTTATTTTTATAGTCTTGAGAATTTCAGAAAGAAATCAGTTCCAATTGTGAGGGATTTCAGGCTTTTCTGTTTTTCCCCACCCCCTTTAGATCTGTGTGGTGATTGCTGCTGTTTTTGGCATTGTTATTTACCGTGTTGTGACTGTCAGCACTTTTGCAGCCTTTAAGTGGGCTTTAATCAGGAATAACTCTCAGGTTGCAACTACAGGGACTGCGGTGTGCATCAACTTTTGCATCATCATGCTACTGAATGTGGTAAGTAGAGATAACCAGGATCCATAAGCAGTGGGTATAATAGGCCAGGATGCTGGGTTATCGGTTTTGGCGGTTTGCATGGGCTGGGCTTCTGCCGGAAGAAGTTTTTGCTTATTATTATGCACCACGCAGGTTCCAGGGTGGCTGAGGAGGTGGTATCTGCTACTCAGCTTCCCCCATTCATCAGCAAACTCCCTGGACTCCACAGAAATTATTGATGAACCTGGAAAGCTGAGTTGCAGATACTGCCTCCTCAGCCACCCTGGAACCTACACGTCGCATACAAAAAGCTCAGGTTCTTTGGAAAGAGCTTTTGCTTTTCCTGCCGGGCAGCTTGAGGACTTGGGAGGGCAGGCACGGCACAGCTGGGGCAGCTCAGGACTCCTCTGGCCATGGGGGGGAGCGGGCTCGGAGATCGGCCCTCTGGCAGACAGGGGGTGGGGTTCACCCACTGCCCATGCTAGAATCTAAAGCAAAGTGCATACAGGCACTTGATCTATGTGTGCCCCAGTCTGCATGCTCCTGAATGCCCTCAATTGCTACTGACTTAATGGGAGTTGAAGATGCTTGTTGGGTTTGACTCTTAGTACCTACCATACTTGTGTAATTGGCTTCAAAATTCACAATACATGTTTGAAAAAAATCTACAAATTATATTTTAAAGGAACATATTCAAGCCTAGTTGGTTCAAATTTGTCCTACACGTTATTTCTTCTATTTGTCTGCAAATTGCAAGTAATTCTTTATATGCTTTTTAAAATAAAATAGTTTAGTGTTCTTTTTTAATATAGGGGCCAAACTTGCTCGTCTCTTATTCACAGCAGAATTTTCCCCTTAGGGATAGATATATACAGATTCTCTTTCTACATGAGAGCACTTACCTGCATTGAAAACTTCACAGGGAGGGATTGACATTGAGTGGCTATGAACTGTTCCATCAGTTACCTCTAATGCTAAAAGCATGCCAATCACTGCATTCTAAGAGAGAATTCTGGGAGGGTGGATTGAGTCTGGCTTGTGAGTCTGATTGGGCCTGGGATAAAGGGATTCCTAGGCCGTCTGTTCCTAGGTGGTTAAAGTTCCAGTGGGGTACATCACAATGGGTTGGGTAGGTAAAGGGTGAGTTTTCCCATCCTCTAAGGTGAGAGAGTTCTGTTGGTTTCCCAAGTGCTTCTGACTATCCATGTAGCAGTGATTGTTGGATGTGTTTTTCTGTCACCTGCTCTTGACAAGATGGTTGCATCCTTTTCCTTCAGATGCAAATGTTGCCAGTTACCCATGTCATTGCCACCTCGAGGTTGTGTTATTGCAAACACTTCACAAACAGCTACATCTTCAAGCCATCCAAAAATTGCATCTAATTCAGAATGTCTTGTCTCACTTAGTAAGTGGAGTGTCTTGCTATAAGCCTATTATTCCTTAGCTCCATGAGCTACACTGACTCCTCAATTAGGCCTTGTCTACACTACAGGGAAAAGTCGATCTAAGCTACACAATTTGAGTTACATGAATAGCATAACTCAAGTCGATGTAGCTTAGATCTACTTACCATGGGGTCCATACTACACAATGTCGACAGGAGATGCTCTGTCGTTGACTCCCCTGACTCTTCTCAGTCCGGTGGAGTACAGGAGTCGACGGGAGAGCAATCTGCAGTCAATTTAGTGAGTCTTCGCTAGGCCCACTAAAAATCGATTGCTGATGCATTGATCGCCATGCATCAATCTCCCGGTAAGCATAGACAAGCCCTTAGTTTCTGTGTGAAGTATAAGATGTTAATTTCAACCAATTCATGTATAAATGCTGCCTACTAGAGAGACCACTTCACTTCCTATGTGATACTGAATTATTTGCAGTCATCTGAGCTATTCAAACTAACAGCCCTGGTTTACATTCAAAGTGGCTGTGAGAAGCCATCACCACAGGAATTCCCTTCTCCTTCTTTGCACACTCAAGCCTGCATTTGGTGTCCTTTGGGACAAGTTGAAAGATTTGTCTGGTTTCCCATGCATTTCCCAAGGGAGAGAAAGGGGAGAGTTGATTGAGAAATTGGAGAAGGATAGGATAGAGACCAATAGTGAGTTGAGAAGTTGATTTGAGGACTCTGTAAATGTTTCTTAATGTATTTTGTTTAAAATCTGTAGCTTTAAATTTTTTATTTTTTTAAGTAGGCCTAGATAATGTGATAGGCATTATGAAGAATAAACATAAGTCAGCGTATACCTCTGTCAGCAAAGAACTCACCACCAATCTTCCAAACGTGTGTACTGAGGCAGCAATGAAACAACTCAGAACAGAAATAGATTACACTTTCTAGCTCCCAAAGACTTCTACTGTTAAGGGGAAAAAATTAAAATAATGGAAAAAAGCCATGAATAGATTCCTTGTTGATTTTTTTTCTGACATATCAAGTGGAGTATTGCAAGAAAAACTTCTTAAACCTTACAGCTACTAACAAGAAATAAATATTGTCTGTGCACTGGACAATAAGGTGAGGACCAGGGAAAATAAGATCCCGTAAGTATATTAAAGCATGACCATGAAACATCTTTTACAGAGGTGGTGAGGTTTTGAACTTAACCTTTTGCCTTCCACACTGAATTACAATAGGCAGTGGGTTACAATAGGCAACTAATGGAGAGCTTCTAAAGTACTAACAGCTTCTGGCTCCCGTGAGCGATCAGACAGTTGAGTCCTATTCAAGCTGTAAGCACATAAAAATGAAGAAAAGTCACATGGGGCAAGCAAAGAGAGATTAATATAAACAGAACTTGAGGTGAGATGAGACAATAGATGTTTAGAACAGTCTGGGAATCCCTGTAAGACAACATGGACTGCAGCCAAAGACTCTAGGGGCTTGTCTACATCAGAAAGTTGCAGCGCTGGTGAGGGAGTTACAGCGCTGCAACTTTGAAGGTGTACACATCTGCAGGGCACCACCAGCGCTGCAACTCCCTGTTTGCAGCGCTGGCCGTACTCCCGTTTGTCTCGGGTGTAGAGGATCCAGCGCTGGTGATCCAGCGCTGGTAATCCAATGTAGACACTTACCAGCGCTTTTCTTGACCTCCGTGGAAGGAGGAAGCCTCTGGTAATCAAGCTGGTCTCCTTTCCCGGTTTGCTCTCTCGTTCCCGGAGCCCAGAGCAAGCAGGTCTCCTTCCCTGCGGTTTGCTGGGTGGCTCCGGGAACGAGAGAGCAAACCGCGGCGAAGCGGGTCTCCTTTCCCGGTTTGCTCTCTCGTTCCCGGAGCCCAGAGCAAGCAGGTCTCCTTCCCTGCGGTTTGCTGGGTGGCTCCGGGAACGCGAGAGCAAACCGCGGCGAAGCGGGTCTCCTTTCCCGGTTTGCTCTCTCGTTCCCAGAGCCCAGAGCAAGCAGGTCTCCTTCCCTGCGGTTTGCTGGGTGGCTCCGGGAACGCGAGAGACAAACCGCGGCGAAGCGGGTCTCCTTTCCCGGTTTGCTCTCTCGTTCCCGGAGCCCAGAGCAAGCAGGTCTCCTTCCCTGCGGTTTGCTGGGTGGCTCCGGGAACGAGAGAGCAAACCGTGGCGAAGCGGGTCTCCTTTCCCGGTTTGCTCTCTCGTTCCCGGAACCCCCCTTGAAGCCGCCCAACAGCGCTGCAGTGTGGCCACATCTAACACCACTTGCAGCGCTGGTTGCTGTAAGTGTGGCCACTCTGCAGCGCTGGCCCTATACAGCTGTACTAATACAGCTGTAACAACCAGCGCTGCAAAACTTTAGATGTAGACATGGCCTAATACAATTTCACAACCTGTCTGATATAAGCATCGGGGAAAGCTCTGGGTCAATCAACCTCTAGGTTGGATGCTTTGAGAGCTGGATGGATAATATAGTTATGCATTCATCTTGACAAGATTTGATGACAGTCAAGCTGACTGTCTCCCAGTTAATCATGCAGCCTGCACTGAAAGCAATCACAAACTTCATCTTGGGTAGTAAAACCTGTTCATACCAGTAATATCACCCAAGGAAATATGAATCCTGAATAAAATGGGATCCTAAATGAAGCCCTTTGAGATTTGTAATAATAAACTGTAGTTGCAGAAAAACTGTTCCAAACATTGTTAACAGAATCACAAACACTGTCTGATCCAGGAGGAATAACAACAAAATATAATATTCACACACAGACATGCAGGTCATTGATGATCTGTAAATGGGCGCTCTCCGTGCCAGGATCAGGGTGTCAAACACACAGCCCTTTAGCCCTTGTATATTCTCCATAGGGAAGTACTTTTAAAGCTGGGAAGAGACCAGCTTTTCAATTATTTACATCAAAAATAGGATTCAAATCACCACGGTTTATTTCAGACAAGGCAGAAAGCTCTACAGGAGAAATGTTGTTAATAGCTATGACAGAATTTCAAATTACTTGAGTTCCTAAGCAGCTGGTTTAATACGTAGCCTGTGTATAACTCACTAAACCTTAGCAACAGTTTATAAAGTAAATTGCAGAAAAAGGAATAGGAAACTAAAGGCCCAATCCTGAAAGATGGGGAGTTCTTTGAAAAGGTGTTGTGTCCCCTCAACTCCCATTAATGTCTATAGGAATTGAGGACACTCAACACCATGCAGGATCTGGCCCCAGATCAGTAGAAGGGGTAATACTATTTGAGGCAAATGGATATAGTGATTTAGTTTTATAATAAAAATGAATACTGTGCATTTATATGGTATGTTGTACGTTCACCACTGCATAAATGCTAACTCATGTCAAAGCTCCTCTATTATAGAAGCTAGCAATCATTCAGAGGAATTTGAGACCATGATTCCTGCTATCATAGACAAGTGCCAATAAGGATTTAGAAGAACATCAGTGGTTCTGAATAAAGAAATACATTTGGCAACAATGATGTTCTCTGAGCTCCTATGTCTCTCTCCAAAGGAGAGAAAGACAAGGTCTGTTTTAGTTAGAACTAATTTGCTTGTTAAGTTTTCCATAATTTCCCTTGCGTTTGCAGAATTAAATGACTTTTTACAGATGGAACGCAACGCTAAACTTTTCATTGAAATCCACACACTTTTCAGTTTCAGCGTCAAAGATTTTCAAGGTAAAAATTAGTGTTTTTACTCAGGTATAGGAGAGCACATGGCCTAATTAATATGGCATTGGTCTGGGAATGAAGAAACCTGGGTTTTATTCCTGGCTCTGCCAATTGCCTGGTTTCTGACTTGTTTTAATTTAGATGGAATAAGGGGCTCAAAGAGTCAAAGGTATTAACGGCCTCTCACTGTGCAACATTAAACAGTGTCAAACAAGGTTCAGGGTTAGGTTTATAGAGATGTCAGCCTGCTTGCTACTGTGACAAATGCTCCCATTAAAAGTCTTTTACTAAAGATACAGAAAAAGAAAAAAAACCACACAGTTGTTTAAGCATTTGAAATGTAAAGTGTTAAGTGAGGCTGTCACTTTAACAACATCCCTTGTTCCCTTTAGCTGTAGAGTCTTTAAAAGGAGAAGAAGAAAAAAAAACCTTGTTTGACAGTCTGTTAGCTGGTTTTAAAGATGGTAGTAACTGTCCTTTTGGGAAAAAAAGAGACATTAGTTGAGATGGCTGGAGCTGTTAAAGTCTGATCCTGTTTCCTAGGAGGCAAAACAGGACAAAACACACACACACACACACAAGGGGAAAGAGAAGAACAACAAAGATTAAAAAATGCAGCTTCTGTTTCTGGTGTTGACTCTCATATTCAGCCTCAGTGTTGGAAGAAAACAGGCCCAGCACACAGTTTTATCAGCCACTCCAAGATCTGCAAACTCATTCCAGCATCAGGCTGTTTAGGGCATTGCCTTTAGATGCCTTTCTGGTCACTGGCTTACAGCAGTCTTGGAGAGCCTTACCAGGCAGAAGGAGACAGGTAGGAAAAGGAGAAATAAGTTAGTTAGAGAAGGGAAAGGGCATGCTCAATGGATGTGGGTGTCTGACAAAGTCTCTCATCCCAGGTAGTGTTGGATTTAGCCAAAGCCGTTGGAGGTGGTGTCATCTGGGTCCTTCTCGCTCTCTGGCCTGGTCAGGTTAGGCCATCTCTTAGGATTAGGCAGAAGAAGGTCCGTTGGTATCACACTGGGTCCTGAGATCTAAGGAAATGGAGGAGGTGGCAGCCATGATGGTGAAGCTTGCTCCTTCCCTTCTCTTTGTCTTTCAATCAGCCAGCAACACAGTACCCAGTGTCGCCCTGCAACCCCCTCCAAAAAAGTCTCTTTGAGCATCCCAAAAGGGGAGTGATGGGCGGAATAGCTTGTCCTCCCATTATTTGTCCACCAACTGATACACCAATTTTGGTTCACTGATTTTTGGTTCCACACTTTTCTTGTTTACCAAATATGATCTTACGAAAGTCCTTGAGTGATATCACTCTGCCTTTTTGTTTGGACAAGTTCAGTCTGTCTCTCTCACTTTTAAACCTTTTTCCCATCAGTATTTGTTAAATTGACAATTAAGGGTAAATCTGTAGACCTAGTTGTCGTAACAGACCTTGGACAAATTACTTAAGCTTTCTGCATCACATCTGTACAAGGGGATAATGATAACTCTCCTCCTTTGTAAAAGTGCATCTATGGATGAAAGGCACCACATAAGAGCTAAATAGTGTTACTTAGTAGTATCACAATGCCAACAAATTTTACCAAACAATGATTATCAGAATCTCAGTTTTAAAATGGAATAATAGTTATTCATCCTAGAAAACAGACCTATATTGTTAAAGATGTTAAACTGAGCTGGTCACATTTTTCAGAAGTTATTTCTTATTTGTTGCAGTTGTATGAAAAAGTTGCTCTTCTTCTGACAAATTTAGGTAAGTGGTGATAAATATAAAACTGAAATACTATTTTATTGATTTTTGATTATACTTCAGCTATTGTTTCATTTTAAATACTGAGTGTCAGGTTTCAGAGTGGTAGCCATGTTAGTCTGCAGCAGCAAAAACAACAAGGAGTTCTTGTGACACCTTGGAGACTAATGAGTTTATTTGGGCATAAGCTTTTGTGGGCTAGTACCTGCTTCATCAGACTGACCTCACACTTGGTAAGGCAACTCACATCTTTTCATGCATTTATAGCTGCTCCTGTATTTTCCACTCCATGCATCTGATGAAGTGTGTTCTAGCCCACAAAAGCTTATGCCCAAATAAATTTGTTAGTCTCCACGGTGCCACAAGGACTCCTCGTTGTTAATACTGAGTGTGAAATCCTAGCTCCATTGAAGCCAACTGGAGTTTTGCCATTGACTTCACTAGGTGCAGGATTTCTCCCTGAATCAGTATCCCTGTCATATTTGCAAAATGCTGCCTAGATTAAAATAATGCATGTTTTTTAAATATTGTACTGTGTTTCTAACCACATTTATAACTGTGTTTATAGTTTTTCAAAATATCTATCAATACGACATTTAATTTCAAGTCTCATCTTAAAACCGGATTGTTGCCTAACAACAAGAAAATTGCTCTTTCCCGTCCTCTCCCAGCTACATCCAGCCTGATTCCTAGCTAAGCTTTAATTCGTAGATACTATAGAAATGGAGCTCTGATCTGAGATGCTGCAGCTGGGAGAGGAAAAGGGAAATCTCCGTTTTCAGTATTAACTTTTATTTTATTACATAACTGTGCATGGTGCTTTACAGACAAATTAAAGTCATGGGGCCACATCCTTAACTTGTGTAACCTGACAGAGCTCAGTTGAAGCCCATGGAGCTATGACAGTTTACACCTGCTGAAGATCTGGCCCATGATTCTTGTCCTAAATATCTTAAATGCTAAGGACTCAGCTGAACATATGCTTACCATAGGGCCTGATTTTCAGAGATGTTGCCTACCCACAACTTCTATCAGCTTCAGCTAGAATTGTGGGCACTCAGCACTTCTGAAAATCTGGCCCATAGTGTGTATTACTGTGATTACTCCTATTGAAATCTATGGGGCTACTCAGAATGGTAAATACCATGCCCATTACTGGCAAGCATTTGCAGGAGTGGGCCAGTTGTGTAGATATAGCACAAGAAGTGTTGACTGTTTTAAATCTAGTCTTGAGCACTGCTCAGAATGGGAATCAAGTTCCCCGCTTCCTTCATTATTTATCCACCTGTTTCAGTGCATTTTGTCAAACTCCTAGATTGAGAGCTCTGTGGAGCAGGGATTGTGTTTGTTAGTTGTTTGTTTAGTGTCTATTACAGTGCTATCCTGAGGCCTGTAGAGGTTCCCTGCATGCTACAGCAATAGAAATAATTAAAAATAACCATGAAGAAAGCATTTCTTTCAGTTGTGTGTGAAGTCCGCTTCAAGTTGAGAATATATCATGCTGCAGATTAGTATGCATTCTGCCATCTAATTGTAGTAGACTACAGAAATGAAAACAACAGAAGAGAAGCTGAGTTTATAGTACACGGATGAATCCAGGAGTAGTTCTTCGAGTGCTTGCTCATATCCATTCCAATTAGGTGTGCGCACGCCGCGTGCACGTTCGTTGGAGAACTTTTTACCCTAGCAACACTCGGTGGGCCGGCAGGTCGCCCCCTGGAGTGGCGCCGGTATGGCGTCTGATATATACCCCTGCTGGCCCGCCCGCTCCTCAGTTCCTTCTTACCAGCCATGTCGGTCGTTGGAACTGTGGAGCACGGCTAGCTGTCCTCCACCTCCCTAGCGTTTCACTCCTGTGTAGTATCATGTATATAGTTCTTTTATTGTAGTTCTAGTTAGTGTTTAAAATTAGTAATTTATAGTTCTGTATATAGTTATAGAGGATCGGGGGTTCGCCCCTTTTCCTCCCCCCGGTACCAGGGCCCATGCCCGGTTCACCGGGTTTCAAACCTTGTGCAGCCTGTCATCGGCCGATGCCCACAGGAGATCCACACGACTCCTGTCTGAGGTGCCTAGTCGAGTCCCACCTTGCGGACAAGTGCCAGCACCCTATGGTGTCAAGATTCATCAAGGGCTTGGAGCGACTATACCCTCAGGTCAAACGGCCTACCCCTACTTGGGACCTGAACCTTGTCTTAACCAGGCTCATGGCGCCCCCCTTCGAACCTTTAGCCACATGCTCACTGCTGTACCTGTCCTGGAAAGTGGCCTTCCTAGTCACTATCACCTCGGCTAGATGAGTCTCGGAGCTTCGGACACTGACTGTGGACCCTCCATATACTGTATTCTATAAGGACAAGGTACAGCTGCGACCACACCCGGCGTTCCTCCCTAAGGTCGTCTCCGCCTTTCATGTTAACCAGGACATCTTCCTGCCAGTCTTTTGCCCAAAGCCGCATTCCTCCAGACGGGAGCAACAGCTCCATTCTTTAGATGTCCGAAGGGCTCTCGCCTTCTACACTGAGAGGACCAAATCCTTCCGCCGTTCACCTCAATTGTTTGTGGCAGTGGCGGAACACATGAAGGGCATGGAAATCTCCTCCCAGCGTATCGCATCCTGGGTGACATCCTGCATTCGGGCATGTTATGACTTGGCCCATGTTCCGACGGGTCCTCTTACTGCCCATTCTACCCGGGCTCAAGCTTCATCTGCCGCGTTTCTGGCCCATGTCCCCATACAGGAAATCTGCCGCGTGGCCACCTGGTCTTCCGTACACACCTTTGCATCACACTATGCACTGGTCCAGCAGGCTAGAGATGATGCCGCCTTCGGCGCAGCGGTTTTACATTCCTCAACGTCTCACTCCGACCCCACCGCCTAGGTAAGGCTTGGGAATCACCTAATTGGAATGGATATGAGCAAGCACTCGAAGAAGAAAAGACGGTTACTCACCTTTGTAACTGTTGTTCTTCGAGATGTGTTGCTCATATCCATTCCACACCCGCCCTCCTTCCTCACTGTCGGAGTAGCCGGCAAGAAGGAACTGAGGAGCAGGCGGGCCAGCAGGGGTATATATCAGGCGCCATACCGGCGCCACTTCAGGGGGCGACCTGCCGGCCCACCGAGTGTTGCTAGGGTAAAAAGTCTCCGACAGACGTGCACGTAGCTTGCGCACACCTAATTGGAATGGATATGAGCAACACATCTCGAAGAACAACTGTTACAAAGGTGAGTAACCATCTTTTGTCTATTTTAGTCCAAATGAAGGAAATTGAATGTGTGTGTTACCTCTAGCAAACTGGCAAACCATTTCTTATAATCTGTAACCTTGTATAGCCAGCTATAAAACATCAGACGAGGTTAGTAAGAGTTTTTACAAACCCACTTGCTGTGGATTTTTTTTTATACAAATTCTGCTGTCATCTTATAAATTGAGACCAGCAGGCAGCTTTGCCGTCTCTAAAATGTGCCTGCAGTCCTCAGTGTAGTAAAATTGCTAATCTGATTAAACCTCTCAAACTCTGTTTTCTTTATTCACAGAGCAGCCTCGGACTGAGTCTGAGTGGGAGAACAGCTTCACTTTGAAAATGTTTCTTTTCCAGTTTGTCAATCTGAACAGCTCTACCTTTTATATAGCATTCTTCTTGGGAAGGTAAGAATCAGTATCTGCTCTGTCTTTGTGCTTGCAATAGAGAGCAAAGAAGAAAATGATATTGCCGTTAATGAAACAAAATGGGCCCATATGGTCATACTTGCTCAATTGCAAAGTCCAAGTTAGCAAAGGAAAAAACGTTAAAATTTAGATTTTCCTTTAAAAAGGTTAGAAACGTAATATACAGTTCCCATTCTCAGACATTTCCTTAATACTAAGTTCTAAAAATTCCACTGCAGAGAACTGCTGTCTTCAGCTAAGACATTTGCAGGTCACTTTGCTCTGCTTTTTATATGGATAATTTGTACAGATAGAAGAAGAACTTAACATTTTGTCATTTCATCTCTGTTCCCTGAAATCTAAGTAACTTTTGGTTCACCTGATGTATACTTCAGCCAGTTTGCAGCAAATTCATAATTATTACAAGTGATGGAATTTGCTTTTTTGCTGAAAATAAGAGAAATCTTTGCATGTCTGTTCCTGTTTGTCCCCCACAGAAATCAGAAAGGCATGTGAGCAGATTTGAATGATCCATTAGTATGAGTTGTTTGCATCTGGATATCTGAGCGAATCATTTGAGTGAATACAGTGTAACTGTGAAAAATTTGCACCCTGGGTGAAAACATGTTTTCACTGGATTCACAGAAAGTATGACACGGAGTTTTTCATTATATCAAAAGGAAGTGGACCAGGCGAGGGTTTTGCATTTCATGGTCTCTTTCCAGCCAGTAATAACACTTTCTTAAGCAGTTCAAAATGAAGCTTCAAAGCAAAATTCTCTTGACAGTGTTACTCAGTCTTGATATTCTGCTCTTCCCACCTGCTGAAGATCAGAGAATGAACTATCCAGTATTAGAATGTAGGCGTTTAGCTAAAGCACAGATGAAAGTTTGCTTAGCTCTTAACATAAATGATATTAGCGATCCTTCAAATCATCCTGCATAATTACATCTTTAATATTTAAATCAGTCCTGTTTGGGGGAAACGGAGTTAAAACAACTATGTTGAGGTTTTTTCTAAGATTCTGATCAGAGATCTAGTCAGAAATAGCTGATGTTTGCTCTTATGTTGAAGATTTACAGGACACCCTGGTGCCTACTTGAGGCTGATAAACAGGTGGAGACTGGAAGAGGTGAGTATTCTGTAACTCTCAGGCTTTTAGGGGCAAATTCTGCATACGTTGTACAATCTGATTGAAGCCCATGGATGGCACAGGATGTGAGCAAGGGCAGACTCTGGCCCCCTGCTTAGGTTATTTTGAATGTATCATTGAGTTTCCAGGAGCTCTCTGACTGGTCACAATTGATTAAATTCCTCTTCACCTGCTTCAGAAAGACACTTCCATATTGATAACATGTTTTTTAAACCTTAACTTTTGGGGTCTATGTATCATATTTGGGTGACATTAATATATAGCCTCAACTTGATTTCTTTTTTTTTTTAAATCATAGAAACGAATATCAGACGCTTTCTATTGTTCATCCTCAATATGAATCAATTAAGATCTGAATCTGGGTCCTTTTCCACCTCTAAAATACTCTTTTTCACTCAGTCAAAAAATTATGAGGACTAGTTCTTATTGCATTACTGACCTGAAGTCTCGAATTTGAAGCAAACAAAATCCACTCAAAAAAAATCAAAGCAACTAAGCAAGCTTCCCAGAAGTAATAGTAATCAGTGCTTACAGAATATAATGGTGAGGCATGAGGAGGCTGGCTTTGCAATTCATGCAAAAACCAATCCCATTTTTTGTAAATATATTCAGGATTCAAAAATAGCTGATGGATATTGTAAATGAACAGTTGGCAGCCTGTAAATAAGTCAGTATCTAACATTAATATTTGGTCACCCAAGTCACATGGTTTTGCCCCTGTTTTTTAGCTGAATGACAAACATTTTCACACATAAATGACAAATGGCAAATCTTGGGTCACAGGTTGCATGCTGGCAGAATGAATTCATGATCACTTCCAGATCCCCCACCCACTGGCCTTAATAGAGGTTGTCCAAATACTTGTGTTGTCAGTTGTAGGAGCATGCTAGTCATTATTCACATGTTCCTAATGCAAGTTGCTTATTCACTCAGTTTTTTTTATTATTATTATTTGAGCAGCTGTACAGTCCAGGGAACAAAAAAAAAAAGTCACAGGTGGAGAGATGGAAAGTCAATGTTCTCCAAAATGTAGCCAAAGCAAAATTGTGTGTGTGTTTGAAATAAGTGAGCTAGCTGATATATTCCTTGATAGTTCAGCAAAGGCTTTTCTCAAGTTGGGCTGCAAAAGACAATGTCTGGCAAAAAGTATTATTCTTTCCAATATAGGGAGCCCATTCTTATCAACTATATCTATGATGGACCTTATTTAGGATTTAGACTAGAGGACCCTTGCAGTTCCTTCAATCCCTATAGTTCTATGATTCTATATACACATGGTAAGAATATAATATCGAGATATACATCAAAAACAATTTCTGACCAGCCCTTAACTGAAACCAAGGGTAAGGACATTGGACTAAGGGATCTCAGTAGGACAAAATCAGTGGCCAAATTCAGGCCTATTGTAAGCAAGTGAAACACCATTGACTTTGATAGAGTTGCTCCAGCTTACCCTAGAGCTGAGTTTACTCATGTGACTAACTCCTGTCAAAATATAAAGATGATGTTAAACCAAAAGAGGGATTATCTACTTTCTCTGTTTACTTTAATTTAACCTCCATACAATGCTGAGTGGGGTTGATTTAAAAAAAAATCTATTTGCCAACCATGTTGACTTAAGGTAGGCTTCAGTGAAGTCTATAGAGAAGAATAAACAGGGAAATGTCAGCTCATTGTACAATGGAAAACAGTTCCCATCAGAAGGTCACCATACGAATTATGGTGAAGTTTTTCTTTACTAAAATGAAACTGGACTATTTCTGTATCAGAGAATTATTCTGGTCTGTCTATACTGTGCACAATGTCCACTGATTCGGCTTTGATACTCCTGTTTATGTCAGGATAGTCAATGGTGCAAAATGTTGGTCTCAGGACAGTAAGGGCTAATCAGTGCAGCGAGTTCTCAGACCTCTCTGCTTCTTACAATGACTGATTAAAGTATATGGAGCTACACCAATTTACAACAGCTGAGAATCCAGCCCAAGTCAAACCAAAATCACTCCAGATTGAACCAGGAAGAAAAACTGGCAAGAAGACATTTAATGTCCAGAGTCTTAAATATCTCATAACAAGACAATAACTTTAAGGGATCCATTGAGTCAAATACTGCATTTTAGGAGTAAACTAACTGCCTGAGGTGTCAACAGGAATTTCATCCCCCATTCCTTACAACATACGCTGCCTGATCCAAAACCTACTGAAGTCCATAGAAAAACTCCTATTCTTATAGGCTTTCCATCAGACCCAGACAGAATTACACTGTGGGCTATTGTGGTCACTGGGTTGCCTTCATCCTAAGCATTTGGTTCTGACCAAGCAGGATGCTAGAGACTGGACTTAAAGGACTAGTGATGTGACTTACCTTCTCCTTTGGATTTACATTAAAATAATAAAAATGAAAGTTCCTTTAAAAGTTTTATAAATTACGATATATTCATTTAATCCTTTTGGATTTGCAGAAATGAATGAGAATTATTTCTGTTTCTTTAAACCACTCTTTTTTTTTTATTTACTCTGCAGTGTCACCCTAGTGGATGCCTTATTGATCTCTGTATGCAAATGGGTATTATAATGGTGCTAAAGCAGACCTGGAATAATTTCATGGAACTGGGCTACCCGTAAGTAAATATACTGCCTACCTTTACAAAGGTCACCAAAAAGATATTATTTTCATTATTACCTTCTGATTTTCTTAAATGGGAGAAGAATAAAACAGTAATTATAGTATCACACAAACACAGTGGAGAACTCTTCTCAGATATTTCCATACAGTGTTATTTACATAGAACAAAGTCTACAGAAATGAAAATAATATAAATATATATACACATTATTAGAAAATATTTCATTTTCTGAAGTGTGGTACTTTCCAATTTAAAAAAAATCTGTTTCTGTACCACTGCTCTATTCCCTACACTGAAATGTTAGATACGTGCTTTTTAGTCTATACCAGTAAGTTCTAATTAGATTTCTTCTTGTTGGATGACATAGGATACCTGAAAGGAGAGGTGTGAGCCAGAAAAAGTGAACTGCTTGCACATAGGCAGTCAAAAATGTGCAAGTAGACAAACTTACTGACCTGGCCACGTTTACTGACAATGTATACAGTAACACTAGACTTTGTTCAAGCTAAAAGGGACTACTGTTATTTCATTTAATGGTGCATGGGTTTAATATTTAATGGATTGCTATAGACAATTGGCAATACAGATCAGTGGAGTGGCAGGCCACTGGGGGCAAATTAGCAAGTGAGAGAAATCAGCACTGTAAATATTTGTACCCTTGCAAAGTACCATTGTTCACATCAATTTGCCTTGCTGCTGAAACCACAGTAGGGCTAGTGCAACGTAATGGAGATTTCAGTCTCTGGGGCTACAGAAGCCACATCACATTCACAGCAATTCTTTTAAGCAGCCTTAGCCCTTGCTAAACAGAACCATGTAGACTTTTGAGTAAATTGCCCCAAAACACTGCTTACTTGGCAAGCAAGGTGTTGAGTACTCTCTTCTTTCCTTCTGTTTCACACATCTCTCCCCCTCAGCATGCCATGATGCTGTAGCAAACAGTCACATTCAGCTCTAATTTGAGGAATTACTGTAGTTAGAAAAAACAGCAGCAACTTTGTTGCTTCTCTTTCCACTCCCTGCTTCTTTTGTCCATTTTTAACACTTTAGTTCAATCTTTCTGGCACTCATTAACTAGCATCGTGAAACCTAATGAAAAGTCGAGAGGGAGATCACAGAAGAGGCGAGCTGGAGATGGGAAGAGATCAGTTTAAAAGGGTGGGAGATCTAATAGAAGTAATGCACAGATGCTGGAACTTGGGTTTTAGGGGGGTGCTACAACTCCCCTGGGCTTTAAGTGGTTTCCATCATATACTGGGTTTACACCTTGGTTCAATGGCTCTCAGCACCCCCACTATACAAACTGTTCCAGTAGTGTCTGTTTGACACAAAGTTGGTGCCTCCACTTTAGGGTTCCAGCACAAAGTTGAGGCAGTGTGAGGAGTTTGCACAGCTGGTACCTGTTCCAGGGACAGAGGCGTTCAGTCTCTAGTGCCGCTGCTCCCTCCCTCTATCCCCATGAATCCCCAGCAGACATGAATCTCTCTTTTTTCTGCCAAACAGCCTAGCTAGGAGTTTTAAATGCCAAATTGTGTCTGGCCCTGCTTGGGTTCCCAAAGGGTTCAGGGAAGATCCTCTGCCCCTTCTGTACAGAGGCCAACTACTGCTACAGGCAATGCAGCCATTGTGCTAGGGCTGATGGAGATGGAAGCATCCCCGAAGGGCGCTCACCAATGAGAGGAGTCAGGCACCAGAGAGCTCCCACTCCAGCATGTGCTCCCCCAGAGCCCTTGGAGGAAATCTGGGTGAGTCAGGGCCTCTTCCAAAGATTCTTGTTTCTATATGATTTTTATAATGGGAACTGGAAAGTAGCCTGTCATGACTCTCACTGAGGTGTGTGACATTAACTTGGGTTTTGAAATTTCTGCTATTTCTGTCAGAGAGCTTTAGGAACCAGATAACAGAGTGGCACTGACATGCTGCAGAATTCTAGGGGGCCTGGATGATAACTAGTTTATGCTGTAATGGTTACATGCTTTGACACACACCATCAAGGTGAAGGCTTGAAGCTCAAGTGATGCTTCAGCTTTATCTGAAGATCATTATCTGCAGAAGCTCAGCACAATCCCTGTGGAGTTTTCCCAAGCTAACATCAGCAATGTGTGGTGGGATTGAGGGAGAGAAACAGCACAAGGAAACGGTGGAAAGACCCAGAATAGTTTGGGGAACTGTTAGTGAAGTGACAGAGAGACTGTCACATTCAAAACTGAAGTCAAATCAAAAACATAAGTCAGTTCTGTTCCCCTGTCACACACTCAATCCCATGTACTGGAGAAGTCATATTTCAGAATAAATGTGCAAATCATTAGGAAATTATGTATAAATTATTGATTGGTTGGGGGACAGGAACTTACTTCTAAGGAGAAAACAAAGCATATGTACAGATGCAAGCCACACTACCCTGTTTTAACTTTTTACATCGACTGCTATTCCAGTGACAACAGTATGTCCACAATCATTAGCCTGCCCACTTGTTTCTGCCCATTCTATTACTGAACATTCAGTTCCAGAGGACACATTTCCATTCAAAAAGAACCATACATCTCCCTTCTTAGCTCTGATTGACTTGAGCAATTTGCCATTCTAGGCAGGAAAGAACATCTGTATCTGAAGGACAATCCAGGAACTTTTCCCCATTTTAGGGATAAAGGATAGTATTCTGTGCTACCAGCCACATCTGTTACTAATATCAAACGCTCTCATACATTGATACTTTGAGTTTACAAAATGCATTGTCTAGTCCAGCCCAGCCTCTCTCTCTCTCTCTCTCATTATTAATAAGTAATCAAACTAAACTTGCTAATCAGTCCTCTAATACAGCTAACGCTCAGAGAATGGAATAGAGAAAGGGGTGGTTCCATGTATCTTCAGAATCTCACATACCTCTGTTGCTAATTGGGAATTGGTAGCCAATAATAGATTCAGCCCCATACTAAGATTCTTCCACCTGCAGTTTGCACATGCACAGTAAATTTCTGTGTAGTTACTTAGCCAGTGTTAAAGCTTCTAATTAAAAATCCTGAATAACCAATAAATGGGTGTTTACAATTTATTTGAATATGCAGGTTAATTCAGAACTGGTGGACCAGGAGAAAATTATATCAAGAACATGGCTCACAGAGAAAAACAAGCTTCCCACAGTGGGAAAAGGACTACAATCTTCAGCCTATGAATGCTTATGGACTCTTTGATGAATACCTAGAAATGAGTAGGAAAATGTTCTGATTTTACTCTTATGCTAGATTTTAATGGCAGTACATTTTTTGTTTTTTTTTAAAGCCCAGAGGGCTGAATTGTTCATTTAAAAACTCCCAAGTACTGCTGGCTGAAACTAAAGAGACTGCAGAATGATTTCCATTATCACAGGTCAGGTGAGGAATGGGAGTGAATTGTTCAGCAAACCCAGGCAATATTTCTTATAGTGCCACATCTGATGTACTAAACTCCCATTTGTGAAATGTTTTATCTGCTTAGTTGACTTCATGGAAAGAGGGATATTCTCTAAATTGCAGCCTCAGAATTCTTATTCCCTCAACTGTATAATTTCTTGTCATTATTCCTTATAAAGCAAATTCTACTGAACCCTGATAAGGTCTTAATGTCAAAGCACTTACTTTTCAGATGTCTAGCAGTGGCTGTATGATAGAGTATATTTACTAACTAATATTTACAAAATTGCTTGCTTCTAAGAAACACTGCTTTCTCCCGGGGGAACCAAACATAAAATGAAAGAAAGACAAAGGACTTTTGCCTTACTTGACTGAGCTGCACATGTAGTGGATAGAGCCCTCTCTTGACTGGTGCAATTCCACTGAAATTAAGGAGAGCTGTGTGAGATCAGCTACTCTGCGAAACAGGCCCTAAACAGTTATGTCAACTGTAGAAAGGCCTGCTCCGCTCCTGCCTTTTTGCACCACAGAAAACGGCTCAGACTTTTATTGATTGTGTATCCACTATGCCATTTATCTGAGTTCCCTCCACCAACAACTTTACACACCCATGCAACAGTACTAGTTACAATAGCCTCTGTGCTTCAGGCAGGGCCGGCGCTACCATTTAGGCGACCTAGGCAATGGCCTAGGGTGCCAGAATTTTTGGGGGGCGCTATTTTGCCGGGGGGGGGGGGCTGCACGCGGGTCCGGTGGACTTACCGCAGTTATGCCGGCGGATGGTCCACTGCTGGAAAGGCTCCGGTGGAGCTGCCGCAGTCATTTCGGCAGATGGTCCGCTGGTCTAAAGGCTCCGGTGGACCTGCCGCAGGCATGCCTGCAGCAGGTCCACCGGAGCCTTTAGACCAGCGAACCGCCCGCTGGCATCACTGCTGCAGCTCCACCAGAGCCTTTCCAGCAGCGGACCGTCCACCAGAGCCCCGGGGGGCGGCGAAATGGCCGTCCGCCTAGGGCGTCAGAAACCCTGGGGCCGCTCCTGGCTTTAGGCCCTCAGGACCTGAAAGAAGCCAAGGTCTTCCTTCCCTAAAGCATCTGTGAGGCTGGATTCAGCTTGCCCTGTTCCTTCTCCTTTCTATGCCTCCTTATCAGTCTTGAGCTGATTGGGCTAATTGGCTTATTAGCTCCCCCAGACCACCTGTCTGCTTAGCTAATTACCTTTAATTACCCTAATCAGTTTCTTCTTGTGGAAATAGGGAGTGTCAGAATGCAGGCTCACCTGCTAACTCCCTACACTCTGTTGCATCAATGTTTTCAAAATGCAGACACCTAAATAAAAGTGGCCTAATTTTGGAGGTGCTGAAGTTTAAAAAAATAAAATAAAATAATAAAATCAGTTAGATCACAAAACAGCTCTAAAAAACATATAGTTCATCAGCTTTTGTGTCTCCATAGCAAAAAGCACAGATATGGTTCTCAAAGCTCTCAGGAAATTCAATCATTTGTTCTCTCACCCTGGTACTGATCTTTTGGAAAAAGAATTGCCCTATTGATACCACTAGCATCACGGAGTGATAATATGGTACTTCATAGTGAGCAAGTTTACTAGCTACATGGCATCTCAGTAGC
The DNA here is from genome assembly GCF_025201925.1 of Gopherus flavomarginatus. Classification (NCBI taxonomy): domain Eukaryota; kingdom Metazoa; phylum Chordata; order Testudines; family Testudinidae; genus Gopherus; species Gopherus flavomarginatus. Next base: position 92,048,459 of record NC_066617.1, read on the forward strand.
CTGGCATTTTGGATAAGATCTTGAAAGTAAATACAGTGTTGAAAATACTAACCTTTTATTTCTTTTCCCAGTTCTTCAGTTTGGATTCACAACCATCTTTGTGGCAGCTTTTCCACTGGCACCACTTCTAGCCTTACTTAACAATATTATTGAAATCCGGCTTGATGCATACAAATTTGTCACACAGTGGAGACGGCCATTAGCCTCAAGAGCCAAAGATATAGGTGAGCTGCTTATGTGTCTCTTTTTAAAGACAAAGCACTGATCATTTGATGAACCAATGACTTTAAATTAAAGCTACAAATCATTAATGGCTTTACCTTTGACTCCCATCCTCTTTCTCATTATATAAAATAATGCACAATTTTGGCTCCTAAAAAAAAAAAGGTGTAAACATTCAACATTGGTTTATTTTTATCACCTAATAATCCAAATTGGAAAATAGGTTTTTAATGACTTGGTGGATGACTTAGCAGTCCAGATTTTTAAACTAAGTGTTCAGTGATCCCTGCTGGGTTTTCTTTTGGTGGATGCACTTTCTCAGTTGTACATGCAGCTGCTCACTTTGAATATAATAATGATTTAGAGAAATTTTTTTAAATGATGCAAATTGAAGTAATTTCCATCTTGGAGAAGCTTGGCAGTTTCTACTCATCCAGCCAAAAGTAGGTTTCCCTTTGCCTGTTTGAGAAAACTAGACTCATGTCTACAAAGGTCTTTGAAGTGCTGAGAATATTGCAAACTTTCCAGGACTGACTAAAGCAGGAGTGGGCAAACTTTTTGGCCTTAGGGCCGCATCGGGTTCCGTAAATTGTATGGAGGGCCAGTTAGGGGAGGGGGTCATAGCCTGGACCCCACCTCCAATCTGCCCCTCCCCCCAGGACTCCTGCCCCATCCACCCCCTCTTCTCTGACAGCCCCTCTGAGACTCCTGCCCCATCCAGACACCCCCGCTCCCTGTCCCCTGACTGCCCCCAGAACCCCTACCCCTGACTTCCCCCTGCTGCCACATCCAACCCCCTTCCTTTCTGACTGCCCCCCAGGACTCCTGCCCCCATTCAGCCCCCTGTTTCCCCCCTGACCACCATCCACACCCCTGCCCCCTGACCACCACTCCGAACTCCCCTGCCCTCTATTCAACCCGCCCTGCTCCCTACTCTCTTACTGTGCTGCTTGGAACACTGGTGGCTGGCGGTGCTACAGCCATGCTGCCCGGCTAGAGCCAGGTCATGCTGCCGCCACTGCCACCACACAGCACAGAGACTGGGTCAGGCTGGGTAATGCAGCTGCGCTGCCCCAGGAGCTCGCAACCCCACCTCCCAGGGCATTGTGCCAGCAGCGGAGTGAGCAAGCTGAGGCTCTGGGGGTGGGAGGACAGCAGGGGAGGGGCCGAGGCTAGCCTCCTGGGCCAGGAGCTTGGAGGCTGGGCAGGACGGTCCCACAGGCTGGATGTGGCCCATGGGCCATAGTTTGCCCACCCCTGGACTAAAGGATAGGGGACTCCACCTACTGGCTAAATCTCCTCAGAGTTGCTAGTCTCTAGCTGGCTGATGGTAATAAAAAATAATAATAAAACATGATCTTTTCACATTCTTACAATTCCATTATGTTTACCATTTTAAAATGTAATTGGAATAATAGTGATTTAGGAAAGATCCATTTGGGACCAGATTCTGACCCCCTTATTCACAGTGAATAGCACCTTATTCCAATCCCAATTCAGCAAAGTAGTTCAGCATGTGCTCAAGTGTTTTGCTGAATCAGAGCCTCTATGAACAGTTGGCGTCAGTGGGACTGCTAGCAAAGAAAGATGTAACTAAGCATGGGTAAAGGTATGGGACTCTGGTTTTTTGAGTGCTCCATCTTCAATGTGAAAGATTGTGAAACCTGTCCTAAGTGACAGGAAAGGGATGTCAGTCACCAGTTGCTTGGTAGGGGTGGTTTTCTAATAATGGATAAGCAAAATTGTACTCATAGCATTTAAAGTTTCAGATGCTTTCTTAAATCAGGTTGCCTAAGATAAATAGTCGTCTACAGATTTCAGTGTATTTTACCATCCAAGAATTCTTGGATTGTCTCATTATCTTTTGGGGAATATTGTACTGGTGTGTACTTCTAGTAATGGTTTGGTCTATGGTTTTTATTAATCATAAATATTTTCCCATCATCCCTAACCAAAACAATCATAAGTGTTAAACATAGGTGAGTTCTTTACATCATACACTTCTCTTCTTTGATTCCCGTCTGTCAGCTCAACAGTAACAATGGGTCTGAATGAAGTATTTCAACCACTTTCTTGTACCAGCTTCACAGCTTTATTCAACTTTCATACACATAACTTATTAATTACTGTAGTTTAACAGAGACTCTTGCCCAAAGAAGAAACACTTTTTTTTTGCACTGTAATGGATCAAACTTAAAAAAAAAAAAAAAAAAAAGAAACCTTCAGTCTTGTCTTATTAAGTTCCATGAAAGTTCTCCTAATGACTTTCACTGTGTGCACAGCCCTCTTAATGAAACTACGAACATTAGAGAAGATAAAAGGCACTCACAGTGCAGGAGTGCTTTGATTTTTGCTACTTTTAAAAAGTATTTTAGAGCCAGATAAGCAATGACAGCTCTCTTCCATCATAGGCATGGAACCTCAGGAAGAACAACTATACCAATGTTCTTGGCTAAGATTCATGCCCTACCATTCATGCATGATGAACGTACATGGTGGCTTGGCTAGCTATATTCATGCTCATTTGCTGGGATGGCATTTTGCCTGCTCACCAATTGGAAGACCTCACTCTAGTACAGGGGTCGGCAACCTCTGGCACGCGGCCTGCCAGGGCAAACACCTGAGCCGGGCCAGTTTGTTTACCTGCCGCGTCGGCAGGATCAGCTGATCGCTGCTCCCACTGGCCATGGTTCACCGTCCCAGGCCAATGGGGGTGGCAGGAAGTGGCGCGGGCGAGGGATGTGCTGGCCGCGGGTTCCCACCACCCCCATTGGCCTGGAAGGGCGAACCTGCCAACACAGCAGGTAAACAAACTGGCCCGGCCCCCCAGGGTGCTTACCCTGGCGAGCCGCCTGCCAGAGATTGCCGACCCCTGCAGTCTAGTATCATGTAATGATGGGTTCATACTGGCAGCCTGCATATCATTGCAAGCACCATTGCTTCCTCAGGAAATAATCCAGCTGTGACATTATCTAGTGCTAGACCCATATGTCTCCTTGTATTCAAATACACATGTTGATGCTTGCATGGCTCAGAAAGGAATGTGCTAACTGACTGAGACAGGAAAAGCCAAGAATTCCCAGGCACAGTTGCATGCAATATTTAAACCACTTTGATAATTGTCTTCCCTGAAACTAATGCAACGTTTTCTATATTGGATAGGAATCTGGTATGGAATTCTGGAAGGCATTGGAATTCTCTCTGTTATCACAAATGCATTTGTTGTAGCTGTGACTTCAGATTTCATCCCTCGACTCGTTTATGCTTACAAATATGGACCTTGTGCAGGCCAAGGAGAAGCTGGACAAAAGTAAGCTTTCTTTAGGAAAATGTTAATGTGCATGAAAATCTCTATTTCCTTGAAACATAAATAGCATTACTGTCTCCATATTTACAGATTCCACTAACAAGAATGTACTCCAGATTGCACTGCCACAGTAAATAATACTTTGAGAATCAATAATACAGTCTGTGAGTAGTTGGGATTTATGATCTTAACTCAGGGGAAAAGTTCTGGATCAGTTATAGAAGGTTCAGTGGCTACAATAACATGTTATGATCATAATCAATATATTGGCCCAGATCACCAGCTGGTGTACCTTGTAAATGTGTAGTCAAAGAAGCAATACTGATTTTCACCAGCTGAGGAGCTTATTCACTAAACCTCTTTCTGCTGATGTAGGATTTTACAAGTATTAATCCAAGAAAAGTGCAGAGTCTAATCAGAAGAGGCAACTCCAGCTTCAGCAGGCAAACTATAATTACTGAGCAAAATAACGTCTGGATTCCTTTTCAAAAAGAACAGCGCTCTTATATTAGGGCTTTTGAGAGGCAGTCCTGAATTGAATCCATGCTATTCCTGTGCATTTTCATTCCAGTGTTGATAAACACTAAATTACAACAGTGTGTGCACTATTGCCCTGGAACTGGGCATAATTTTATTTGAAAGGCACCTTCTAAAATCTAGTGTGCTACTGTGGGAATGGTGGGGGGAAACCTTGAATGAAATCATTGGTTTCACCCAACCCAAAGGAACCCCAAATGTTCAAAATTTGCTAATAAGCCTCTAGCCACTCTAGTAATAAGTGCTGTATTACACTAAAAGCAATAAACTAAGCAAGCTAAGCAATACGTAGCAACAGTTAGCTTGCATCCTGCTATCAGGTATAAATATTCCACTTCATAGCTTTATTTTCCCTCCCAGATACAGAGAAGAGGATTCTTTTTGTTGTTACTTTTAGCCAGGGCCGGTGCAAGGATATTTTGCGCCGTAGGCGAAACTTCCATCTTGCGCACCCCCCCCCCAAAAAAAAATCACATACATTATACACAATACACGGTCACGAAATTGTGCCCCAGACCTTTTTTTTTAATCTGCCATGAGGCTGCATCAACTGTAAACGAAAAAAAATGAAATTTTATTCCTATCAGTCCTTTTTCTTGTTCACTATTAAAAGTAAAGGATAGAGAATGCATGTCACTTACTATAATTAACTATTTGAATTTCATCAACTGTTTGACGTAAATATTGATTAAGAGATCAAGATGACTTTCAAGCTTAAGCCTGAGTATTCAAGCCTTGTCAGGTTTATGTTGCAACCATTACACTAAACAAGAGCACAGTGTAGGCAGATCTTATCCTACTGGTGTAACAGCAACTGCTCTGGATAGGATCAAAAAGTTGTTCCATATTAGGGGTTGTCAAGTTTCTCAGAGGCATTGTGGTCCAGGTTTGTTTTAAAGAAATAGACCCCTACCCTGCAATCATTTATGCAGGAGGTAGGTATCTGGTAAGATGTTTTGCCTTGTTCTACTTTACCTCACTTGAGATAGGTGCAATTCAAGCATCTGACAAAATAATAGGAGAGCAACCTTCCAAGTTAGTAAGGAAAACATCTGGCTAGTACAACCTAGGATCCCACTATTGTGCTGCTCTGCTAGAAAGAATGATAAAAGATTAAAGTTCACAGAAGGTACAACTCCAAGGTGCTCCGAGCTGTCCAGCTAATCCTTGAATGTTACATTGTAAGAATTCACATGCAAATCCCATTTGCTTGATTTGAAAGAGGAGGCCATCAATGGGAGAGGCTTGGGAGCTCTAGAGATATTAATAGTTCATGTCTGTTCCAGTATTTAGTATCAAATCAGGGCTTTACTTGTCAGCAAACAACCACCACACCTACTTATTTCTCAGCATCGTGCATGTTGTGGCTAGATGGTGATCCTGAGTCACTTGTTACCTTACACAAGAGAAACCTACATTTTAAAGAATTATTTCAAATGGGACAATAAAACAGGAGTAACAAACTTTCTGCTTTTCTGAGGTAATAGCCTCAGAAGTTCTTTATTATTTAACAGAGAGCCTGAGCTGAATGCTGGAACAGGAGGCAATATGATGTTGAAGGGCTTCTGTGAAGGAAGAGGAAGAAGTGGCTCTTGGAGCCTCTGGGCCTGATCTAAAACCCATTGAAATCAGTGGGAATTTTTCCACTGACTTCAAGGTCTGGGGATTGGTCCTGCTTTGAGCGGGGGTTGGACTAGATGACTTCCTGAGGTCCCTTCCAACCCTGATAGTCTATGATTCTATGAAGGTGGATCAAGGCCTCTGATAACAAGAGTAACTTTTGTAAACTTCTCATTTCTGGGCAATGAAAATACTTACTTACTGAAATAATGACATGATTGCTGGGGATGGAAGAGATGTGGAGATATCGGAGGATGAGAGGCTTACAGTCACCTGGCTTGGGGATCTGGGCTAAGGGTGGTTGGTGGTGAAGTAAGATAGGAAATATGTGTAAACGAGCTCTTGAGCTAAGAAGTGGGGGCTTAGTAGGTTTTAACACATGCAATAGTTTAAAACAACACACAAGGGTGTATGGATTGTTTGTAAGGGGTCTGTTTAGTAATGAAACAGAAAATCACTTCAAGTTTAGAAAATGCGGGAACAGTTTAGATACAAACAGGAAAGGGAATATAAAAAACTGTACAGATTTTGCAGAACATGATGTGAACCTAAGAAGTAACTATGTCACCTGATTTTTGTATCCTCCTCTTCCCATTTCCTTATTTTGCTCCCATTGTGTGTCACTATCACTTGGTGTCATTTTTAATTTAGATCACAGGCTCTTTGGGCTAGTGAGTCTCTTTTATTTGTCTGCAGAGATCCTAGAACATTTTTGGACACAGAATACATAAGTAATAATATTCATAACAATAACTGCCAAGTGATATACAAACTTAAATGGGATAGAGCCCAGGGGATCCCCCGGGTCAGCGCGCCGCCGCGGCAGCCGGCATCCCAGGGGATCCCCTGGCCCAGGGAAACCCTGGACTGCTGGCTGCCGCGGCGGTGCACTGACCCGGGGGACCCCCTGGGCTCCGGGCTGCCGCGGCGGCGCGCTGACCCGGGGGGCACCCTGGGCCGCCGGCTGCCGCGGCGGTGCGTGCTGACCCATGGTCAGTGCGCCGCCGCGGCAGCCGGCAGCCCGGGGTTTCCCTGGGCCAGGGGATCCCCTGGGCTGCTGGCTGCTGCGGCGGCACGCTGCCCCGGGGGATCCCCTGGGCTGCCGGCTGACGCGGCGGCGCACTGACCCGGGGGACACCCTGGCCTGCCGGCTGCCGCGGCGGTGCGTGCTGACCCATGGTCAGTGCACCGCCGCGGCAGCCGGCAGCCCGGGGTTTCCCTGGGCCAGGGGATCCCCTGGGCTGCGGGCTGCCGCGGCGGCGCCCTGACCCAGGGGACACCCTGGGCTGCCGGCTGCTGCCGGCAGCTCAGAGTCCTTCTATGTCCCAGCAGCAGCGGCCGGTCAACCATTTAAAAAAAAATTGGGGGGCGCTTTTTGGCGACCCCAAATCTCGGCGCCCTAGGCAACCGCCTAGTTCGCCTAAATGGTTGCACCGGCCCTGCTTTTAGCCATATTTTGGATGCCAGTGCAGTCTAGTCACACCAATGGAGACAGTTCATGATTGGCAATGCTACTTAACTCATTATACTGTTAAAGATTTGGCATTTTCGTAGATGCTGGAAAAATTGTTCTGTCTGTTTCCATAAAGAGTTGTAGAAAATCTTTCAGGTCTGATGATGATCGTTGGTGGGCCTGTGCCTCCCCATGCTGCCATTGTGTTTACTCATAGAGCATTTAAGTGGTGTCAGCTTTTTTTTTTCTACTTTCTTAATTTCTTTCATACCACAGTCCCAGAAAATGCATTTTGAAATTACATTTGATAAGGAAGACAAGATAGTGCACTTGCTTTCAAATTAGTTCTGTTTAGAGACATTGGCCTGACTTAAGGAATCAGATCTTAAACTGATGTATTTTAAAGCCTTTCACACAGTTTTCCAGCGATACACTAAATAACGTAAGAGATCAAATCTAATTTCTCAGAAGAGACCAACTTGGCTAATGCCTTTCTATGGCAATATTGCACATGTGGTTAGTACATTGCCATCAAGATAGTAGAAAACTATTCTTAAATTCTACAGGAATAAAAAGTTCCCTAAGTTCAAGGGTCTGGAACATCGACCATAGGATATCTTAACAGTTTGGCGAGGGAAGGCATCAGAAAAATTGTGCAGGATGCGAAAGAATATATTGTAATTAATTTCAGCTCTATAGCAGCTTTAAGTGTAGGTCTTGAGCCATAGCCAGCTGGAACACCATTCAGGTACTAATCTGATGGACACGCAATTTCCCACAGAATTTAAGCTCACATTTTAAAAATAAACAACCAGTTTTACTGGTTGGGAAAAAAACCTTCCAAACAAGAACCAGTGCAATTCCACCTTAGTCTGTTGCCAAACAATCCAAAACAATTACTTGGAGAGATGTGAACTGACTTGTTCGATAATTCTAAATCCTAATAATGGTGATCTAAGGCACAGCCTAAATTAGGAAATTGGCCTGTAGTGAGGCGGCCTGGTTCCCAGACGCCCCAGAGAAGGACGAGCCCCTCCAGATGCCAAAGTGGGCAGAGCCACTCGAGCCAGCACCCGCCCCCCACAGGTCAAGGCGCAGGACAGGAAGTATAAAAGCCCAACCCCAGGGCTCAGAAGCTGGCTGGCGGCCGGAGAGACCGGATGCTGGTGCTCTGGCTCCCACTGGGGAGACTCCTGCCGCCTGTGACCGCCCCGAGGACTGGCCATACCCGTTGAGGCTGGACGTCGACCAGACGCCAGAGAAGCCAGTAAGCCTACCGGGGAGAAGGGACCCAAAAGAGCTGCCCAGCTTACTGCTCGCGGAGTACCCGAGGAGCCCATGGTGTTTGATGCTATGGAAGACGCTGACCAGACACAGGTACTGCTAGAGGGGGAGGTCGGAAGTAGCCCAGGGGCAGCCGACTCTAGTCAGGCGGTGGCACACCCAGAGCTGATGTCAGTGTGTTGCGGCCAGGATCCCCACTGACACAACAGCAGGCTGCCTGCTGCTGTTAGGGCCCTGGGCTGGGACGCAGAGGAATGGGCGGGCCTGCGTCCCCCCTGCCACCCAACTTGCAGGTGGCAGTCTCCCCCCTCGCCCCGACGCTCAGGATCAGGAGCCTGGGTTTTGCTCTTGAACTGTTTGTTTGCCGCCCACCCTGACCCAGGGCCTGGGCTTCCTATTGAACTCTGTGCTCAGCCCCTGCCTGAGGGCCTGAGTGAGCCCTGAACTGTTTGTTTGCTGCCCGCCCTGACCCAGGGCCGAGGCTTGTTACTGAACTATTTGCTCAACCCGTTTGAGGGCCTGAGCTCCCAGCCAGGCAGTTGCAGCCAGCCCTTATCCAGGGCTGCCAGTCACTGAACTATTTGCTCAGCCCCTGCCAGAGCGTCCTGAGCCCTTGACTGTTTCCTGCCCCACCAGGCTAATTCGCCGACTCACCGGACTTGTGTAGTGAGGCAGCCTGGCTCCCAGCCACCCCAGAGAGGGGCGACCCCAACAGCACACGCCTACACGTGGTACCAGAAGTGGGGATTCTTGTCCAGGAACCCAATTGCTATGAGGAGGGATCTGAGGAGACGTATCCGAGGCAACCATGGACATGGACAACCTTATTAAATTTTTGGCAGAGAGCCAGCAGCAGCAGCAGGCCACCGCCCAGCTCCAGCAGCAGCAGCAATTGGTTCAGCAGCTCGGGACACAGCAGCAGCAGCTGATTCTGGAACTGGGACGCCAGAGCTGGGACCACCAGCAACAATGCCTTCAGCAGTTGGTGACACTGCTGCCCCGTCCTGCGGAGCCCTAGCCTGTGGGCCCCCCGGGGCAACCCAGCAGCACCCTGCCCATTCGGCTGACAAAGATGAACCCCAACGACGACCCAGAGGCCTTTCTGGTGACGTTTGAATGGGTAATGGTAGTTGCTGGCTGGGCCCCAGACCAATGGACTACCCTCCTGGCCCTGTACCTGACTGGGACTGCCCAAACTGTCTGTCGGGGCCTGTCCACAGACACGGCATGGGACTATAGTCAGGTAAAGGCAGCAATTTTAGATGCCCTGGATGTGAGTCCGGAAACCTTCCAGAAGCGGTTCCAGAGCCTGGCCTACCCTACAGGTGCCCAGCCCCGGCTGGTAGCTCAGGAGCTAAGGGAGGCATGCAAGCGATGGCCGCAGCCTGAGAGACGAACCCCAGAGGAGCTCACCGAACAAATTGTGCTGGAGCAATTCATTCACATACTCCCGCCGTGAGGAAGGGCCTGCATCCTCCGCCATCGGCCTGCGACGCTAGCCACCGCCATCACCCTGATGAAGGATTTTCTAGCCGCTGAAACACCAGTGGGTCCGACTATCCGAGCACCCCCCAGGATTGGAACGCCCTAACACAGAGAGAAAGGGGGGGCCCACCCGGACTGACACACGAATTCCCTCACAGGGTCTGGGACCCCAAACCCGTCCGGCTGAAGCCCCAGTGCGACAAGCCCCAGCACCTTCCCCAGTTCCTCGAGGGATCAACCAGAGCCCTCCCCAGGGAGCGGTGGGAACACGACCACGACCGGGATGGTCAGATCTTGGGCCCTTTTTTTCCTGGGGGAATATGGCCGTTTACAACGGGACTGCACAGCGATGGATTGCAACTTCGGCCAGGTCTGCATAGGGGAAGCCTGTGCACGACGTCCACACGCCACCAAGATCACAGTGCCAGTGGTTGTCAAGGGGTACCCAACGGTGGCCCTCATTGATTCAGTCTGCGGCCAAACGCTGATCTGCCAAAAATTAGGGCCCCCAGGCCGATGCCCTCCTGGGGACGATACGGCTACAGTGTATTCACGGGGACATACGGCCCTACCCCAGTACTCAAGCCCAGCTAACTGTGGATGGGGTCACCCGACCGATGGTGGTTGGTCTAGCCCCGCACCTCGCATACCTGGTGATCCTGGGGCAAGACTGGTCGGAGTTCCCAGAAGTCCTCCGCTGCAACACCAGGGAACGCCCGAGGGTCACCCCAGTCTTGGAAGGTGACTCCCCTCCGAGGCCTGGGCAGAGGAAGGGGAAGCACCCGACCATACTGAACCAGGGGAAGAACCTGAGGACTCTCCCCTGGAAGCTATTGGTGAGCCCTCGCTTCACACCGACTTTTGCCGATCCCACACTCAAGCGGATGTACGAGCAGTTCACCACTGTTGATGGCACCATCATTGATCCACACTGGGTGGCGCAGTGGCCACACTTTGAACTGCAGCAGGAGCACATCTATCGGGTTGAGTGGGACCCCCACACGGGGGATTCCCAGACCCAACTACTTGTGCCCCAATGCCACCGGCAAGCTGTCATGAAACTAGCCCACGACGTCCCGGCAGCCAGACACCTGGGCCACAAGAAGACTCTGTCCCAAATATTGATGCACTTCTTCAGGCCGGGCATACACCAGGATGTGAGGAACTACTGTAGGTCCTGCCCGGACTGCCAGTTGGCTGCTCCTCGGCAGACCCCCAAGGTCCCCCTGGTCTCCATGCCCTTGATCAAAACCCCCTTCGAGTGGGTGGCCATGGACCTGGTGGGGCCTCTCCCAAAAAGCATAGCCGGGTTTCAGTGTATATTGGTCATGGTGGATTATGCTACCCGTTTCCCAGAGGCAATACCCCTCCGAAACATCACCATAGCAGGTGAGTTCATGAAGGTCTTCACTCGCATAGGCCTGCTCCAGGAGATTCTCATGGACCAGGGTACCAACTTTACTTCTCGGCTGTTGCAGCAGGTATGTGAGCGTCTGGGGATCAAGCAACTACATACGTCAGTCTACCATCCCCAGAACAACGGTTTGGTCGAATGGTTTAACCAAACCCTCAAGGACATGTTAAACAAGTTCCCCCAAGAAGATCTCCACCGATGGGACCAGTTACTTCCACCTCTGCTCCTGGCGGTTCGGGAGGTCCCCCAGTCCTCTACAAAGTTTTCCCCTTTTGAACAGCTGTATGGTCGTCGCCCATGGGGCCTGTTGGACCTAATGCGTGAAACATGGGAGCAAACCCCATTGCCTACCCAGAGCCTCTTAAAATACATACTCCAGCTCTAGGAGCGCCTTACTCAGGTTGGGGCCCCGGCGCGGGAGAATTTGAAGGTTGCCCAAGAAGCTCAGGCCGAGACCTACAACCGGGGCGCACAGACTCGTGACTTCCAACCCGGGGATCGGATTTTACTCCTCCTCCCCTCAAGTGAGTCAAAGATTCTGGCCCACTGTCAAGGGCCTTATGAGGTGGTCCGAAATGTCGGGCTTGTCACGTATGAGATCAACCAGCCCGACCGGCGCAAGAAAACGCAACGGTACCATATTAACCTTCTCAAACCCTGGCGGGAGCGGGAGAAACTCTTAATTAACCTGTACTCACTGGAACCCGAGCTGGGTCCCCTGTAGGACCCTAGCTTGGAGAGACGCTGACTGAGGAGCAACTCAAGCAGACCCAGTGTCTTCTACAAGCGTTCCCACACACATTTTCACAGCCCAACCGGGATACACAACCCTCGTTCATCATACAATTCAGGCAGAGCCTGGGGTGGTGATCTGGGGCACAACCAGGCCCTTGCCATATCACGTGCGACAGGTCGTTGAAGAGAAGGTACAGGCCATGCTGGACCTGGGAGCCATCGAACCATCACAAAGTGATCTGGGGCACAACCAGGCCCTTGCCATATAACGTGCGACAGGTCGTTGAAGGGGAAGTACAGGCCATACTGGACCTGGGAGTCACTGAACCATCACAAAGTGAATGGCGCAGCCCAGTAGTACTGGTACCGAAGCCCGATGGCACACAACAGTTCTGCATCGATTTCCGACATGTCAATGCCATCTCAAAGTTCGATGCGTATCTGATGCCCTGGGTAGATGAGCTGCTTGGCCGGTTAGGAGAGGCCCGCTACATCACCACCCTTGATCTGAGCAAGGGATACTGGCAGATCCCCCTCGAGCCGGCCTCCAGGGAGAAGACAGCCTTTGCCACCCCATGGGTCTGTATCAGTTTACTCGGATGCCCTTTGGCCTCCATGGGGCCCTGGCCACGTTTCAACGGCTGATGGATCGCCTCCTCCAGCCCCATCGGGACTGCACTGTCACCTACCTGGATGATGTGGTTATTTATAGCCGCCAATGGGAGAACCACCTAGAGCGGGTCACAGCAGTCCTGAGATCCCTGCGGGCAGCCGGGTTAACAGCCAACCCAAAGAAATGCTGCACTGGCTGGCAAGAAACTACTTAGCTGGGGTATACCATAGGAAACGGACAAGTAAAGCCCTTCATGGGAAAGGTTCAGGCCATTGCAACCTGCCCACCACCAGCCACAAAACTCTAGGTATGCCAGTTCCTGGGACTTGCTGGCTACTATCGGCGGTTTATTCCCCAATTCACGGCAATTGCAGCCCCCTTGACCAGTCTGTTGACTAAGGACAGCCCTCGGCAAGTAGTGTGGACCTGAGAGTGCAATAACACATTCCAGACGCTCAAGACAAGTCTCTGCTGTGAACCGGTCCTATATAGCCCGGATTCTGACCAGGCGTTCATCCTCCAGACAGACGCCTCAGACGTAGGACTTGGGGCCGTCCTCTCCCAAGAGGTAGACGGGGAAGAACATCCAGTCGTCTATATCAGCCGGAAGTTGTTCCTCCGGGAAAAGAACTACGCAGTGGTGGAAAAGGAGGCCCTCGTAGTAAAGTGGGCTTGTGACACTTTGCGTTACTATCTCCTCAGAGTCCCGTTCACGTTAGTCACCAATGATGCCGCACTCCAGTGGCTGGCCCAAATGAAGGGTCATAATATGAGACTACAGCATTGGTATCTGGTGCTACAGCCCTATGCCTTTACGGTTCACCATAGGGCCGGGAAGGACCATGCAAATGCAGACTTTCTGAACTGCTTGGGAAGCATGGAAGGGTCTGCCCCTGCTGAATGGGAGCCAGACTTGAGTGAGGGGGAGTGTTTAGTGAGACGGCCTGGTTCCCAGCAGCCCCAGAGAGGGACGAGTCCTTCCGGATGCCAAAGTGGGCAGAGCCACTGGAGCCGGCGCCTGCCCCCCAGAGGTCAAGGCGCAGGACAGGAAGTATAAAAGCCCAACCCCAGGGCTCAGAAGCTGGCTGGCCGCCAGAGGCCAGACACTGGTGCCCTAGCTCCTGCTGGGGAGACTCCTGCCGCCTGTGATCGCCCCGAGGACTGACCATACCCGTTGAGGCCGGACGCCAACCAGACGCCGGAGAAGCCAGTAAGTCTACCGGGGGGGAAGGGACCCAGAGGAGCTGCCCAGCTTACCGCTCGCGGAGTACCCGAGGAGCCCATGGTGCTTGATGCCGTGGAAGATGCCAACCAGACACAGGTACTGCTAGAGGAGGAGGTCGGAAGTAGCCCGGGGGCAGCCGACTCTAGTCAGGCTGTGGCACACCCAGAGCTGATGTCAGTGTGTTGCGGCCAGGATCCCCACTGACACAGCAGCAGGTCGCCTGCCACTGTCAGGGCCCCGGGCTGGGACGCAGAGGAATGGGCGGGCCTGCGTCCCCCCTGCCACCCAACTTGCAGGTGTCAGTCTCCCCCCTGGCCCCGACGCTCAGGGTCAGGAGCCTGGGTTTTGCTCTTGAACTGTTTGTTTGCCGCCCCGCCCTGACCCAGGGCCTGGGCTTCCTATTTAACTCTGTGCTCAGCCCCTGCCTGAGGGCCTGAGTGAGCCCTGAGCTGTTTGTTTGCTGCTCGCCCTGACCCAGGGCCGAGGCTTGTTACTGAACTATTTGCTCAGCCCCTGCCTGAGGGTCTGAGCCCTGAGCTGTTTGTTTGCTGACCCGCCCTGACCCGGGCCTGGGCTTGTTACTGAACTCTGTGCTCAGCCCCTGTTTGAGGGCCTGAGCTCCCGACCGGGCACTTGCAACCTGCCTTATCCAGGGCCGCCAGTCACTGAACTATTTGCTCAGCCCTTGCCAGAGGGTCTGAGCCCTTGACTGTTTCCTGCCCCACCAGGCTAATTCGCCGACTCACTGGACTTGTGGCCACATCCTAAAATGGTTTTCAGGACGTAATCTTGTAAAACAGTTGAGGTTACACCAGGGTACTGGCTACAGCCTGCCAACATTGATAGAACATAAAACAGTGATTGAAAACCAGTTTAAAAGTATTCTCAAGCCTGAGTAGCCTGGCTAGGAGGCCACCAGACTCACTTCAGACAGTCTGCCGACTAGCTAGCAGATGGTCACTATCAGTTTGTAATCAGTCAACCTGGACTGGGTTTGGTTCACTGAATTAAGTCATTTAGGCTTGAGAATGGCTTTCATCTGCTGTTTTAAACAGATTAATTCACACAGGTCAGCATTGGCTGACACATCAGTACAACCTGAATAGTTTTTCAGATGGATACCTGAAAAACATTTCAAAACAGAAGCCATTTTGTGGTGTAGAGGGGGATAAAAAATTCTCAATATTGTTCACTATTTCATTGCTGATCACTTCTGAAGAAACATTCAACTAATATGCTGATCCAGTATGACTGGATGTCACTGAAATTAGAGATGGAAAAGACATGGCACCTCAGCATGTAAAAGGAATGGTCAGGGCCGTCCTTAGCCATAGGCAGAATAGGCAGCCGCCTAGGGCACCAAAAGGTCTGGGGGCACCTCTCTGCAGGGAGCCCAGACAGAGGGGAAGCAGTGGAGAATGTAAGAGCAGGGCTGCTGGGTCCTAGAGAGAGCCGAATGCAGCACAGTCTGAGGGAGGAGATTGGCTGCTGGGAAGTCTCTGGGAAGGGGTAGGGGAAGGAACTCACCTGCAGGAGTGGCAGCTTATATGGGCTCAAGGTGCTCAAGCACCAGGAATATTCAAGGCTGGGGGCTGTGCTCCACGAATATTTGGAGCTGGGTTTCTCCTCTGCCCGCACCTCGGAACTTCCCTGGCTGAAAGAAAACAGCCAGTGCCTCTCTCCTTTGTTTGGGCTGCTTTTGCCTAAGGCTATAGAGATCATTGGGAGGCAGCCTCTTGGAGCACTGGGGGAGGGGAAGAGGAAGAGAGGAGGGGCAAGGAGGCACACACATGCTTGGGAGCTCTCTCCCCCGCCCCCCCACCCCCGGCACTCAGTGGCAGCAGCAGGGATGGGGAGGCCACACATGATGGCAACCCCCCCGCCCTGGTACCCATCATAGGGGAGGCGAGTGGGCTTTCTGGACCTGAGAGAGTCACTAGGAGCATGTGCAATGACTGTGGTACAGAGTGAGTGTGCTGCGGGTGGGGGGCAGGAGAGAGAGGAGGGGTCCCTTCCCTGGAGCTTGCTTCTGCCAGTAAGGAGGGGAGAGAGTCCTCTCTGGCCCCAGCCCTGGGCAGCCTGTCTGCATCCCAAGTTCCTTATCCCGAGCCCTGCCCCACCCCAGAGCCTGCGCCCCCAACACCCCAACCCTGAGCACTCTGCTGCAGTGTGAACCCCTCATCCCTAGCCCCATCCCAGAGCCCTCACTTAAGGGGAAAAACATGCAACTTAAATTTGGTGGTCAGTTTGGAGTATCATTGTGTTGAGCACAATACTTGATTATTTTACACCCTTTAAAGTATACAGGTGTTACAAAGTGGGAATGTTCTTAATGTTTTCTCTGAATACTGTGTGGGTGCCTCAGTTTCCCCTATGCATTTCTCAAGGATCTAGATGGTGGGATAAGGATGTGTGATTGTTGCAGAGCCCTAGAGTGCCAGTGTGATGCCGTTTGCACAGAGAATGGCTGAAACCCTGTCTCTGGGCAACTGATGGCCTGGGTCGCTCTCCTGCAAGGTGCCAACTGAAGGTGTTGGAGAACAAAGAGATCAGGTGGCCTCCTAATGCCTGGAAAAGAGACAAAGGCCAGAGGAGAGAGTGTCAGTGCCTGTTTGGACTTCCGGGAAGTGCATGGTGTGGAAGAGGATGCTGGGATGCTTTGGAACTACTCCATACAAAGCCAGTCAGGACTCTGGGGGAGCCTCCTCTCTCTGAGGCCTGGTCCACACTATAGCATTAAATCGATTTAAACAGTGTTAAATCGATTTAACGCTGTACCCATCCACACTACAAGGCACTTTAAATCGATTTTAAGGGCTCTTAAAATTGATTTCTGTACTCCTCCCCAACGAGAGGAGTAACCCTAAAATCGATATTACTATATCGATTTAGGGTTAGTGTGGAAGGAAATCGAAGTTATTGGTCTCATTCTTTTACTGAGCTACCCAGAGTGCACCGCTCCGGAAATCGATGGTAGCCTAGGACCATGGATGCACAGCACCGAATTAATGTGCCCTAGTGTGGACGCGTAAAATCGATTTTATAAAACCAGTTTTATAAAACCGGTTTTAATAATTTCAATTTTATGCTGTAGTGTAGACGTGGCCTGAGCATACTGTCTCCAGAGCAAGACGCTTACACCTTCCTGGGTCTGACCTCAGAGCATTCAGCATGCCCTTCCACACTGTGCGCTTTCCGCAGCAAATCTGTCCAGGCAGGTCCTGGGGCAACCAGAGGTCCCTGCATCCCAACTCTGCAGTCAGACGTGACTGTCAGCCAGCCAGTAAAACAGAAGGTTTATTAGATGACAGGAACACGGTCTAAAACAAAGCTTGTAGGTACAGAAAAGAGGACCCCTCAGTCAGGTTCATCTTGGAGGGTGGGGAGCCTAGACCCAAGTTCTGGGCCTCTCCCCATTTCCCCAGCCAGCTCCAAACTGACACTCCCTCTTCTAGCCTTTGTGTCTCTTCTGGATCTCTTCTGATCTCTTTGTCCGCAGCACCTTCAATTGGCACCTTGCAGGGAAAACTGAGGCACCCACACAGTATTCAGAGAAAACATTTAGAACATTCCCGTTTTTTCACAAGTGCAACAAAATATAATACTGTATATTGAAGCAGGCAAGTGCTGCTTCTGAGTTTACACTTTTAATTGACCCTTGTAATCTTGTGGTGCCAACGCATTGTAGCTTCATTTTATATCGGCTTACAGGGTGACAGCGGGGGGGAGAGGGGCGGGCACCACCATTTTGGGCACCACCAAAAATTATACAAACTTGCTGCCTATGCTCACCTGTGAGTGTGACTCTTTCCCCTGGCGTGAGGGTTGTCAGGGCTGTGTTGGGTGAGGTGCTGGGGGGGAGGTGAGGCTGGCTGCCTACCTGCTGAGGAATGACAGTGAAAGTAACGCAGGCAGCCAGGATTGGAATGGTCACACACGGCTGGGCTGGGGATAGCCAGATAGCATGTGCGAAAAATCAGGACAGGAGGTTGCGGTAGGGTGAGCAGATGTCCCACTTTTATAGAGACAGTCCCATATGTTGGGTCTTTTTCTTATATAGGCTCCTATTGCACCCCACCTCCCATCCTGATTTTTCATACTTGCGGTCTGGTCACCCTAGGTGGGGGTAATTGGTGCCTGTATAAGACAAAGCCCCAAATATCGAGACTGGCCCTATAAAATCAGGACATCTGGATCTGGTCACCCTAGCTGGGGAGTGCATCTCTCCCCCGGACTAGCAGTGATCCATCTCATCCGGGGGGAGCTGCACAGGGCAGGATGAGCTGCTGTGGCTCCATGGGTGCCCCGTCCCTGAGATCAGATGCTGTGCTAACTTCACCATGGTCCGTTGAGCTGGCGGTGGTGCCCATTGGTGTGTGATCAGACCTGAGGATTTGCTGCTGCTGTTGCCGCTCTGCACCCCAAGACGTGGATTTTGGGGTCCTGCAGTTTTCCACCTCTCCTCTTCTACTGCAGCTGTTGAACCAGCAGGCTGGGGGGGTGAGCCAAGCATGAAAGCAGTACTGTGTTGCCATTTTGATTGTCATTGAGCAAATTTGTTTGCTAAAAATGCTTGCTAAGAATCCTGAATTCAATTTCAATATATATTTTTTTTTAAATCAATATCTTAGCCAAAAACAGAAAATTAAGTTGTTGACAATTATTTGTGACAATTTTGGAATGGGGAAGAGAGTGGGCCAGTTTTCATCAGAGAAACAAAAAATGTTGACTGACTTTCCTATAGCCCTGTTACTGCTAAATAGAGCCCTCCAACAACTGTAATATGCTCATCTCCTTACTAGTGTATAGAGCAGGGGTCGGCAACCTACGGCACATGTGCCAAAGGTGGCACGTGAGCTGATTTTTGATGACACGCAGTGGTGGGCTGAATGGCTCAGCGCACCACTGCTCTGGGATTCCGGCTGCTGCCCCATTGCCACTCAGGGTCCCAGCTGCCAGCCCCACTCAGCACCCGCTGCTGGCCTGGAGACCCCCAAGGAACCCCAGGCTGGCAGCAGGCTGAGCAGGCCGGTGGCTGAGACCCTAGCTGAGCCACTCAACCCACTGTCGGCCTGGGGTTCTATTCACTCAGCTGGCAACGGGCTGAGTGGGACTAAATTCAACGAAATAGGAAAACAAGAGCAACTAATGACAAAGTGCAAGAACCTAGAGCAGTGGTCACCAACCTTTTTCGTCTGGCGTGCGCCAGACGAAGGGGCCGTGGTAGTGGACGAGCGTCTGCCGAAATGCTGCCTAAATTCAATGGCAAGCAGTGTCATCCAGAGGCATTGGCGCCAAAATGCCACCGAATTTCGGCGACATTTCTGCAGATGCTCGTCCTCCAGCCAATATGTGGGTGCACTGAGAAGCCCCTGTGGGCGCCATGGCACCCGCGGGCACCACATTGTGGATCCCTGACCTAGAGAGCCTCCTGAAGCATGGTGATCATTTTGATTTAAATGGACTTGAATTGTACGAAGAACTGAGTTGTTGCCACATGCAAAATCAGTGATGGACATTGTACAGTTTATTCATACCAGCAAACTTGCCACTCATATTCTACTGACAATTCCTGTAACAGTAGCATCAGGAGAATAGAGTTTCTCAAAACTAAAACTCATTAAAAACTATCTGCACTCTACAATGAGTCAGGAACCTTGACTGGTCTTGCTGTTCTTACAATCGAACAAGACATCACTTTGTCTTTGTCATATGATGACATTATTACTGATTTTGCAGCCAAAAAAGCCAGAAAGACTGCTTTTAATTAAAAACTAATCCTTGTTTCAATACCTCTTCATATAAATTTCCAATAAAATGTTGACAAATTTAAAAAAATATATTATTTGCATCATTCTGTCAAATCAGAATTTTTTCTATAGTGCGACTTTTTAGTGTTAGTTCATCAGTATTACAGTGTGCTTAATTAAGTTAAACTGGTTTTAGTAACATGCCTGTGGCAAGTTTTCCAATACTGTAAGCTTATGTTTGTGTTGCTAAGAGCAAGACAGGCACAGGGGCACCAGTTTAATAATCCCGCCTAGGGCACCATAAATCCTAAGGACGGCCCTGGGAATGGTAACATTGTAACACTCCTTTAGCCTCACATTGAATTGGGGAGTGGGGAGGCAGCAGTTATGCAGACATGGCTGAGAATTCTGTTGACAGCTGTGATTGTCTTTCTCAGCCAATGGCAGAATTAAAGCCTCTTCAGCACCACTGTGCACCACACTGAATAATTTGGCTTGACTTGTATGCACATGCCTCATCCTCAACCAGCTTCATTCTTAATGATATTAGCAGTGAATTTGAACCAACCAGGTGACATCTCCCAGAGCTCCTCTGCCAGACCTTATTACTATTGACCAACAGTTAGGAGCTAGTGTCTCTGAGCCATGAAGGAACATAGGAATTGCCACACTGGCTTAGACTAGTGGCCCATTTTAGTGTGGTATCTTGTATCTGACAGTGGCCAGGACTAGCTTTAAAGGAAGGTGCATGAAACCCCATGATGGGTTATGAAATAATCTGCCCACAAGGAGATGTTTCTTTCTAACCTCTATCAACTAGAGATTAGCTTATGCCAGGAAACATAGGTTTTATATTCCTTATTACAGTTATCATTGCTAATATAACTTAGTGTTTCAGTATTCAACAAATGTCTAATCCTTCTTTGAATCCTACTCTTGGCCTCAATGATATCTTGTGGCAATGAGTTCCATGGGTTAATTGTAAATGAGATTTCCTTTATCAGTTTTAAATCTATTGCCTTTCAACGGCATTGACTGTCCCCATGTTCTTGTATTATGAGTGAGTGTAAATAGGAGGACTCAATTTATCTCCTCTGTGCCATTCATTATTTTGTGTATCTCTGTTGTGTCACCTCTCATTGCTCTTCTAGCTAAACAGTCCCCATCTTTGTAATCTCCCCTAACACAGAAGCCTTTCAATGCCTCTAATCATTTTTGTTCCCTATCTCTTAACCCTTTTCTATTTCTGTTACATACATAACTTTTTAGATAGAGTGACCACAATTAAACACGTTATTGCACATTCAAATGTGATGTATGAGTGCAAGTGTGGGAGGGGGCAAATCTAAGTACTTGAAAGAAATCTAACTTAAATACAAGGTGAAACTAAATTGTGCAGCATATACACAGATTGGGGAGGGAAGGAGAAGGTGTAAATTACACTAAATGAGGCTCTCTGAGATTTACCTCTGTCTTCTGGGTCAGCTAATCTGCATTTTTAAGCATGCAAAAAGGGGATTTTGGTGTGAATTTGCTTTAACAAATTTTTGAAAAGTAATGTATGAAACAGCAGATTTGGGTTGAGGGACAGAGAAATTAGCACAACATGCTTTTCAAATATTAATAGGTATCACTGTTTAGGTGTAGATTTAGGAAACCAGGGAGAGAAATGTCCTCCTAGGTGAGATTTGTGTTAGAATGGGCTGAGTGTTCTGACTTCAGGGTTTCTTGTCTTCAGGTGTATGGTAGGCTATGTTAATGCCAGTCTATCTGTATTTCTGGTGTCTGACTTTGAAAACCGTTCGGAACCAACATCTAATGGAAGTGAATTCTCTGGCTCACCGTTAAAATATTGCAGGTAAGAATCTCACCAAAATATCCTTTTCTTTTTAAAAAATCACCACGTGGAAGCATCATGCTAGAGTCTCTCTCTTTACTTGTTTTCAAAGTCTAAAAAATGAAATGAAAAAATGCATTTTGTACATATAAAAAGAATAAAAAATACAGGACACCACTTATCCTGTGCCTGTGAGTGGGGGGATGCCCAATCTTCAGAGTAAGGAAGGCTGCCTTGGCAACTAGCCAGGATCTTAAAGGACCCTTGAAATTTGCATATAAAATTTATTTCTAAAAAAAAAGAACTAAAAGAACTGCCCACAAGCATAATATTTGCTTATCTTTCAATTTCCACAGACAGATTGTGGAGGAAACTTGGTCTGATCTTGGGTTTTAATCCTGGTTCTGACACTGACTTTCTTGCTCACTCTACATGTGAGTACAATTCAGCTTTCTGCAGAGAGCCTGCATAGGTCTATACACTATGTAAGTCCCACTTAAGCCCTGTTTTGATGACTTAGGTGATGCCTAGGACTTATATAGGCTCTGTGCACAGGAGTGAATTTCTCCCTAAGTGAAAAACTATTGCAAGAAACACTTGCACAACACTGTATGTCCACATACTGTAATTGTCCCGCGCCTCAGGTAGAAGCTGGTTTTAATGGTTGGTTACAACACCTCAGATAGTGTCTAGCTCAAGTCAAGCTGAACTAGTAGAAACTCCAATGGTTTCTCTCCATCGCACTGGTTCAGCCAGTCCTAAGTCCATCCCACAGCTGAGTGCATCATATATGGAAATTTCCCACTGTCTTCTGCTCCCAGCAGCAGTGTTTGACACTATGCAATAGGGCTTCATAAGACCCAGAAAACACCAGTGTAACAATGATGTTAAGAGCTGCTCTGTGTGGATGGACACACATTGTTCCATCAAAAAGTGTTGCAGAGACTGATAAAGACCTGGTGCATGCATCCATGTGCACTGTGCCTAGAATGCCTTTCTTGCTTTACAAAGACAAGACTCTCTGTCCTTGAATAAGTCTCCTAACTTCCCTGCTTTGGTTTCTCCATCTCTAAGTGGGGATAGCATTTACTTACCCCACAAAGGTCATATAAAAATTAATTTGTTAATGTTTTCAAGCTCCTTGAACATGAAAAGTGCCATATAAGCCCTAAGTATTATTATTGAAGGGGCTTCCCATCTGCAGGAAATTCCAACATTTTGTTTTCATCCCAAATTTGGATGAAAAGTCAAAACTTCAAATTTTTTCACAGAACAGAAACTCAAAAAAGTTTCATTTTGGTAACGCTGTGTCATGGTATAATTCCCCACTCTGAACCTTAGCGTCCAAAAGATGGGGTACCAGCATGAATTCCCCTAAGCTTAATTACAGCTTAGATTCTGTAGCGCTGCCACCAACCAGGAATTCCAGTGCCTGGTACACTCTGGTCCCCCCCAAAACCTTGCCCGGGGACCCCCAAGACCCAGACCCTCTGGATCTTAACACAAGGAAAGTAAACCCTTTCCCTCACTGTTGCTTCTCCCAGGCTTCCCCTCCCTGGGTTACCCTGGAAGATCAATGTGTGATTCAAACTCCTTGAATCCTGAAACAGGGAGGAAAATTTACCTTCCCCCCTCTTTCTCTCTTCCCCTCCCAGATTCTCCCTGAGAGAGACAGTAATCCTGGCACAGAGAGAAATCAGCCTCTCTCTCCCTCTTCCCTCCTTTCTCCACACCAATTCCCTGGTGAATCCAGACCCAGTCCCCTGGGGTCTCACCAGAATAAAAAAAACAATCAGGTTCTTAAACAAGAAAAGCTTTTAATTAAAGAAAGAAAAAACAGTAAAAATTATCTTTGTGAATTTAAGATGGAATATGTTACAGGGTCTTTCAGCTAGAGACACTGGGAATACCCTCCCAGCCTAAGTATTCAAGTACAGATTAAAATCCTTTCAGCAAAATATAAATTTGAACTCCTTCCAGCCAAATACCCATTTGAACTTCTTCCAGCCAAATACACATTTGCAAATAAAGAAAACAACCATAAGTCTAACTCGCTTTATCTACCTAGTACTCACTAGTCTGAACTTATAAGAGCCTGTATTGGAGAGATTGGAGAGAAACCTGGTTGCACGTCTGATCCCTCTGAGCCCCCAGAGTGAACAACCACCAAATTCTAACAGCACACACAGAAACTTCCCTCCCTCAAGATTTGAAAGTATCCTGTCTCCTGATTGGTCCTCTGGTCAGGTGACAGCCAGGCTTACTGAACTTGTTAACCCTTCGTAGTCAAAGAGATATAAAGTACTTCTGTGCTATTAACTTTTCTGATCTGTTTATGACACGCTGGAACTTTTTTTTGGACCAGAATGAAATTTTTTGACATCTGTGAAATCAAAATATTTATTTCATTTTGTTAGAATGACCCAAAATGCTTTGTTTCAAGGGGGAACATGGGCAGAACAACTGTGTAATGCTGTTATTTTATAATGTGGTGTTGGTTTGTGAACATGAGTTCAAATGACTTTTTTATTATGAAACAATAAAATATCCTTTGATGGGTCTCTAGAGCCCCAGGGTACTTTAGTGTCCAGTGAAAA
Source organism: Gopherus flavomarginatus (assembly GCF_025201925.1). NCBI lineage: Eukaryota > Metazoa > Chordata > Testudines > Testudinidae > Gopherus > Gopherus flavomarginatus. Next base: position 92,072,538 of record NC_066617.1, read on the forward strand.
GACTCCTGACATTTTGTTAAAAGTATAAAAATAATATTACTTGCACTTATATAGCATACTGAGCTGTTTTCCTCTGAAGTTAATGTTTTCATTTAGGGAGCTGAAACAATTGAAACTGTTACACATCATTTGGCAGGAAATAACCCTAAAAATAGGTTAGATCAGTACATATCCTATTCTGTGATACAGAGCTGCTGGCCAAAAAAGGCTTCATTCCAACTTAATAGTCTTAATATTTTTAATAAGATTTGTCTCTGACCATCCACCATTTAATATCAACGGGGTTACAGATTAAAATGTTTGCTTTTGATATCTGAGAGACATAGGAAACAAGCAATGTTGCTCTCCTTCAGGGAGGTCCAAATTCTGCCGCTGTTAGTCAGTGTGATCTCCTGTTGACTTCAGTGGGAGATTTCTGTGAGTAAGCACTAAATCCAGACTTCACGATTTGGCCTGGGATGCATATGAATGTGTAACACCGACAGACCCTGGTCGTTGGCAGGCGGGATTGAATCTGGGACCTCTGGAGCTTAGTGCATGAGCCTCTACTGTGTGAGCTAAAAGCCAACTGTCTGTTAGCTAAGGCTATAGAGCAAACTCATTTAACTCTCTCTCTAAGTGGTGTCGGAGCCGCTAGATGGGATAGAACACCGCATCCAAGGAGGTGTGTAGGTTACACATGCTATTAACATCTGTAGGATAATTATCATAACAATCATATTCATATAAATCAAATATATATTCTTAAACCTTCCTTGCTTTGCCAGAGAGCTCACAGCATTGTGGTCTCTAGTCATCCCCATCATCTAAAACTAAACTAATTCTTACTTGTAAACCAGGCCCTTTTTTCAAATAAAAGATTTTCTCTGGCATGAAGAAAGGGAGAGAGGGCCCTCCATAAATTTAGCCCAACAATTAAACAAATCTTCTACAAAAACAACTAAAAAGGAGGTAGTCTTAATCCTCATTCTCAGCCTCTGGCATTTGTTACAGGGAGTCTAACTGGCCTTAACTGACTTCAACTAAAGCAGGATTTGGCACTTGAATCTCAGTTTGTTAATTCAAACTGCTACTGCAAAATCACTAGATAAACTATGTTCTTTGGCGAGTATGTTTACTTCTTAAATGTATAGATGCCCCTGCCAGGGGAATGGAGAGCATGACTGACTTCCTTTTAATCAGTTTACAAGACATTTAATCAACCTGAATTCTACTGATATTTCTTGGTAATTTCAATTGCACTTTAAAGCCCTATATTGATAGGAATGAAAATTAGTTTAATTGTTTATCTGCAAAGAAATTACAGGAATGTATTCCACAGTGTAGTTTGTGTGATGGACAGGAGTCCTTTAATTTTCAAGCAAGACAGTTTATGCAGACAGATCTGTTAATAATTTACCTTCACTATTACAAAGCCCAGATTTTTCCCTCCATGTGAGACATGAAACAATCTGTCAAAATCTTCCCCATTTCCTGGGCTGCTGTATTTATTTAGTTCTTTACAAGTATAAAAATTACCAGATTACTCCATAGAAGACCCATCTGTAGCTAAGGCTCCCAGCCGGGGTCTTCTATTACAGTCCTTTAACAGCCACTAATCTTCTTCTTTTGTAAAACATTTCATGTTCAGGAGCCAGTGTTTTGGCTGCAGAAGGAAATCACTTGGGAAGCTAAAACAATTTGCACTGAAGATGCTGAAATGTAAGAAGAATTCAGTACTGACTGAAATCCCAAAACACCATTTTTTCCATTTGTGTATAGATGCCTCTCTAATCTGAGAGGCCTATCAGTCAGAGAAAAAATATGTTTTTGTTTATATCTTCTTTCTCCTGTGGGGTTGGGTTGCTTTTGTTTCTAAATTAGCTTAGAGCTAGAAACTTCTGTGTATTACTTAACATGGTATATTCAGATACTGTTCATACCCAGTTTTCAAACCTGTGTGGGAAACAGATTAGGCAGATGCCAAATTTCCCCTTGCTTTTAGATTAGGTTTCTGTTGGATTATTTTGGAATTACCTCTTTCACAATAAAGTCCAATCCATATGAATGTTATTTTATTGAGGGCTTAGTTCTTCAAAAGACAGTTGTTAAAAACAGTAGACCTGATTCTCCTCTCACACCGGTTTTACCCTGGTATGGTGTCATTGGATGAAATCCTGGCTCCACTGAAGACAATGACAAAACTCCCATTCACTTCTGTGGGGCCAGGATTTCACCCATTGACTTCAGTGGAGTTATTCATTATTACCATTGGTGGAAGTGAGCAAAGAATCAGTATTTGTAGTAACTTGTATCATTTTTGACTTGAGATCCCTGTTGTTGCAAGGAGGATATAATCAAAGAATAGTGTTCTGTTATGTTCTCTATCAAGAGTAGCAGTTTATCACTGTACTGAAATGCAACATTCCATTTGTTTTTCAGGTACAGAGACTATCGAGACCCTCCTCATTCCCCGGTGCCCTATGGCTACACATTGCAATTCTGGCATGTCTTAGCAGCACGGTTGGCTTTTATTATTGTATTTGAGGTCAGTTTTCATATAAGGGGCTAGATGATATAATTATTAACTAAGTAATCAATTTGCAAACACCTAGAAGATAATAAGTTGATAAGTAATGGTCAGCATGGATTTGTCAAGAACAAATTGTGTCACACCACCCTAATGACTTTCTTTGACAGAGTAACAAGCCTTGTGGATGAGGGGAAGTAGTAGATGTGACATTTCTTTACTGTAGTAAGGTTTAGGGTGACCAGACAGCAAGTGTGAAAAATCGGGACAGGGGGTGGTGGGTAATAGGAGCCTATATAAGAAAAAGACCCAAAAATCGGGACATCTGGTCACCCTACTAAGATTTTTGATATTGTCTCGCATGACCTCCTCATAAACAAACTAGGGAAATACAATCTAGATGGAGCCACTATAAAGAGGGTGCATAACTGGTTGGAAAACCATTCCCAGAGAGTAGCTATCAGTGATTCACAGTCAAGCTGGAAGGGCATATGGAATGGGGTCCATAGGCGGCAGGTTACATGGGCTCAAGGTGCTCAAGCACCAGGAATATTCAGAGTCAGGGTCTCTGCTCCACCAATATTTGGAGCTGGGTTTCTCCCCTGGCCCTGCTTGGAGTGGGCCCCCCCTCCCAGCCTCCGCCCCAGAGCTTCCCTGCCTGAAAGAAAACAGCGTGTCTCTCCCTTGCTTCTGCTGCCAGCTGCTGTTACTGCTGCCTAAAGGCTACAGCATAAGAGCAGCGTTGGCAGACTAAGGCCACGTCCACACTACAGAGTAAAATCGAAATTAATAAAATCGATTTTATAAAACAGGTTTTATAAAATCGATTTTACGCGTCCACACTAGGGCACATTACTTCGGTGGTGTGCGTCTATGGTCCCAGGCTACCATCGATTTCCGGAGCGGTGCACTCTGGGTAGCTCAGTAAAAGAATGGGACCAATAACTTCGATTTCCGTCCACACTAACCCTAAATCGATATAGTAATATCGATTTTAGGGTTACTCCTCTCGTTGAGCAGGAGTACAGAAATCGATTTTAAGACCCCTTAAAATCGATTTTAAGTGCCTTGTAGTGTGGACGGGTACAGTGTTAAATCGATTTAACGCTGTAGTGTGGATCAAGCCTAAGGTAGCTGCTGCTGCAGCACCTTTGGAGGGGGGAGGGAGAGGAGGAGAGGAGAGGGGGCCGTGCTTGGCAGCCCTTCCCTCCCCTCCCCCAACACCTACCTGGAGGAGATGCGAAGGGGACTTCTGGCCAGAAGATGGACATCACTCACCTGAGCAGCTGCTGGGGCTTCGGTGAGTGTTTGACCCTATGATTTCCCCCCCACCCGCCGCAGCCCCCACTCCTGCCCAACGCTGGGGAAGGGGCAGCCCCATCCCCTACCATCATCCCCCAGTGAGGCTACAGTGAGGGGCAGCAGGCTGCAGCAGGGGAGGAAGGAAGCCATATGTGAAGGCAGTGCCCTCTCCCCCAGCACCCACTAACCCACCCGCCACAGAGGAGATGGGAGAGGGAGACTTCCTAGACCTGAGCAGCTGGGGCTTGGGTGAATTCTATGACACCCTGCTTCCCCCTCTCATAGCCATCACCCTGCAGACCCCACTTCTGCCCCACGCTGGGCAAGGGGCAGCCCCATCCACAGTGAAGCTATGGTGAGGGGCAGCAGCACGGGAGGCCACCTGTGATGGCAACCCCCCAGAGTACCCATCACAGGGGAGGTGAGTGAGCTTTCTGGACCTGAGAGGGGCCCTAGGAGCATGTTCAGTGACTGTGGTGCAGAGTAAGTGTTCTGCGGGGGGAAGAGGAGAGGTCCCTCTCCCGGAGCTTGCTGCTGCCAATGTTGGTGAGGGGGAGTCCTCTCTGGCCCTAGCCCTGGGGCAGCCTGTCTGCACTCCAAGTTCCTCATCCTCAGCCCTGCCCAACCGCAAAGCCTTCCCCCCCAGCACCCCAACCCTGAGCACCCTCCTGCACTGTGAACTCCTTATCCCCGGCCCCATCCTAGAGCCCTCACTTGAGGGGAAAAACGTGCAACTTAAATTTGGTGGTCACTTTAGAGTACCATTGTGTTTAGCACAATACTTGATTATTTTCCACACTTTAAAGTATATAACTAGTCGTATACAGGTGTTACAAAGTGGGAATGTTCTTAATGTTTTCTCTGAATATTGTGTGGTTGCCTCAGTTTCTCTTATTCATTTCTCAAGGATCTAGATGGTAGAATAAGGGTGCATGATTGTTGTAGAGCCCTAGAGTGCCAGTGTGATGCCATCTGCACAGAGAATGGCCGAAACCCTGTCTCCAGCCGCTCTCCTGCAAGGTGCCAACTGAAAGTGTTGGAGAACAAAGATCGAGTGGCCTCCTAATGCCTGGAAAAGAGACAAAAGCCAGAGGAGGGAGTGTCAGTGCCTGTGTGGACTTCCAGGAAGCGCATGGTGTGGAAGGGGATGCTGGGATGCTTTGGAACTACTCCATACAAAGCCAGCCAGGACTCTGGGGGAGCCTCCTCTCTCTGAGCATATTGTCTCCAAGGCAAGAAGCTTACACCTTCCTGAGTCTGACCTCGGAGCATTCAGCATGCCCTTCCACACTGTGCGCTTTCCTCAGCAAGTCTGTCCAGGCAGGTCCTGGGGCAACCAGAGGTCTCTGCACTCCAACTCTGCAGTCAGACATGACTCTCAGGCAGCCGGTAAAACAGAAGGTTTATTAGACGACAGGATCACAGTCTAAAACAGAGTTTGTAGGTACAGAAAACAGGACCCCTCAGTCAGGTCCATCTTGGGGGGTAGGGAGCCCAGACACAAGTTCTGGGCCTCTCCCCATTTCCCCAGCCAGCTCCAAACTGACACTCCCTCCTCTAGCCTTTGTGTCTCTTCTGGACAAGGAGGCCACCTGATCTCTTTATCCCCAACACCTTCAGTTGGCACCTTGCAGGGGAAACTGAGGCACCCACACAGTATTCAGAATAGACATTAAGAACATTCCCACTTTGTCACAACAGGTGCAACGAAATATAATACCGTATATTGAAGCAGGCAAGTGCTACTTCTGACTTTCCACTTTTAATTGACCCTTGTAATCTTGTGGTGCTGACGTGTTGTAGCTTTATTTTATATCGGCTTGCAGGGGGGGGGGCACCACCATTTTGAGCACCACCAAAAATTATACAAACCTGCCGCCTATGATGGGGTCCTGCTGGGATCAGTTCTGGATCCGTTACTGTTCAATATCTTTATCAATGACTTATATAATGGCAAAGAAAGTATAAATTATAACGTTTGCGGATGATATCAAGCTAGAAGGGGTTGCGAGTGCTTTGGAGGATAAAATTAAAATTCAAAATGATCTGGAGAAATTATCTGAAGTAATGGTCTGGATGAAATTCGATAAGGACAAGTGCAAAGTACTCCAGCCCTGGATCACCCATGGAGTTGGCGCCTATGGTAAATACTACTGGAAAGAGAGAACAATTATCATAAAAGATTTAGCTAAGAGAGAAATAATTAAGGGAAGCTTTGTCATTGAGTTTGGAGATGGAGATCAGTGTAAATAACTACCTCAACTACAACATGTCACCCTGGACCTAGAGTTAATGTAGACCAGTTTAAGGTGTGGCTACTTTGCATTTGGACTTAGCTCAAATACAAGAGAAGATAGATACTAGGAAGTATCTCTTAAAAGAAAAGTTACTCATCTTGCAGACAAACAAAAATGGAAAGTGATGTGCCAAGGCTAAAGGATCATCATCCCTCAGATGTAGCAAAACACACCAATTTAGATATTGCATCTTTCTGCTCCTGATGAGAGAATTCATAAGAAAAGTTGCTACAGCTTCTATTCTGTAATGCTCAAAGTAAATATCCCAAATTGGAGTGAAAAATATTCTTTTTCATCTCCAGTTTGTCCGCTTGAGACAGAAGAGGACTATTTCCACAGATTGTTCACCAAACTTCATAGAAGAAACTCCAAAAAACATCTTTGATTAAACAAAATGCAAAAGAAGAGAAGAGCAGAACAACTCTCCTCAACCCCACCAATCTTTATTCTAATATACCTAAATCATTAGGGACAAAATGATTGATAAATGCACCGAGTATTTAACAAGGACATTTTAGGTCGATTGCAGTGCAGTTTTAAATTAGAGATACAGAACATTCGAAAGCCGCGTTGTTTTCCAGGAATAATTACTTGGGTCTGAAATCCCTGGGAGTTTTTCCAGAGTAAAAAAAGGAGTAGACCTTTTGTCCCCTTTCCTGTAGCGTGATCCACTAGCATTGATCTCCTACCTCCAGACAGAGTCCGCCTGATTTCAGGGCACAGACTCCAGAGTCTGAACTAACAGATCACACAGCAGAATTGAGGCCTTAATTTGTATACTGAACTTTGCGACAGTGGATTGTTGCGCCAAATCAAGCAGTGGTTTAGTGCTTGCTTAGGCATCGGCCTCCGCTGACTTTGGCTGAAGTTCTGCTTGAAGAGGGACTGCAGGATTTGGCTCCTTAATATTTCAATTTGTAATAAAAGTTTGAGTTCTAGATCAACATCTTTTTGTTACCTAGGAGATTTTACCTCCCTTTGATAAATGAATCAAACTGGAAACTATAGTAAAAAGATTAATACTTTTCATCCATCTTCAATCTTTTTGTTTTCACAGCACCTTGTCTTTTGCATAAAGCACCTGATTTCGTATTTAATCCCAGACCTTCCGAAAGATCTGAGGGATCGGATGCGGAGAGAAAAGTACCTGATTCAGGAAATGATGTACGAAGCAGAACTAGAACGTCTTCAAAAAGAACGAAAGGAGAGGAAGAAAAATGGAAAATCTCATCACAATGAATGGCCGTGACTAGGTGAGGGAGAAATTATTTAAATTGAGCCATTAATTCTAGTTAGTTATTCAGTAACCCAGATGTATTTATACTGGGTTGGGAATAGTCAGAAGTGGATGAAAACAACTTAAAACTATATTACATGCAGTTAGCATGCATGTGCCCCTATTCAAAATGCACACATCAGACTCAAGTCTCTCCACTGGATCCCAGATAGCTTCCGAGGCCAGTTTAAGGTCTTGTTCCTAAACTGTAAAACAATTCATGGATCAAGCCCCAGCCACATTAAAGACCCAGTTTCAATCTATGAACTGCCACAACAGTTACACTCCTCTGGGACAATACAGATCACAAAACCCCGGACAAAGCACATGAGAGCTGGGGACAAAGCCTTCTCAGTCAAGGGGATCTAGCTATGGATCATAATTCCAGAGATTAGGCAAATCCAGAGTCTGATCATCTTCAGGAAGTGCTTCAAAGTCTTCCTCTTCAAAAAAAGACTTTTCACCAAAGCAAGAAGGACACAACATTGACACCCTCATTGGCCCTATAAACCCCAACCAACAAAAATAAAAGAGAAAATTAATAACATCTACAAAATTAAAACCAAAAACCCTACCCCAAGCAAAGATTTTACCCCAAAAAGGGAGAAGTGGCAGGGGCTCCAGGAAATCCGCTGGTGGCTTCGCTATTGCTATTGATTTGATGTAGAAGAATCTGAGATATTACATGATAGGCAGCCACATACACCATGAAGATAGATTGATGTACATTTCTATGGCACCTTCTGTCCAAGCATCTTAAAGTATTAATGAATTGAGTCTCCCACTACCGCTGTGTGGTTGCCAGGCAAAGTTGTGCCTGTTTTACAGACGTGAGAAGATGAAAAGCCCATTAGAGGAGTTGGCTGCACAGCCCTTTTAAAGAATAGGCAGGTGCCCAATTTATGGATTTAGGGGTTTAGCATTAGGTGTATTTGAAAATCTTATCCAGAATAGTGGCCTGATTTTCAGAGGTGCTGAGCAACTGCAGCTCCCATTGAGGTACATAGAGGACAAGCCTTAGGTAACTCGCCTAAAGTCACATACAGGACATTTGTGGCAGAACTATAACCCAGATTTGTTTGTAGTGCATTAGCACCTAGGGGCCTCCAGCATGGATTAGGGAATACTGTACACAACCATCACAAACAGATGGTCCATGTCCCACAGAGCTTACCATCAAACAATAAAATGACAACTGGATACAATTACCAGATGGGAAGTGCACGTCCATCCAACTGCTCCTGACTCTGAGTCTTGTTCTTTATTCATGAGACCATCCCTCCATAACTGTGGTAAGAGGTTTAAAAGGTACATTAAAATATGAAATGACATTAAATCCTACATACAGAGTAATGTGATATTTCTGGACAAGTAATGGAAATAGAATTGGTCACTACAAACATCAGCCAATAACTGATCTGACTAAAAGGACTCTGGAATAAACAATTGTCTTTTGCAAAGTGTTCAGCTTTCTGCTGTTAAACTTTCCAAAAGGCACTCACCTAAATTTAATGAACTCTTAGGAACCAGCAACTGAATAAGTGTCAGATGGTATGATACAAATCAGAACATGCTGGCTGGATGTTGTTAAAAGTGAGCAGGGCCTCACGCCTAAGTAATAACACTGAAATGCCTGCAGAATATAAAAGGGTACCATCAGTATAAACTTGTTCCGAGGCACTTAGCAGCCCAATCCATATGAATACAAATGGACACAAAGATCAAAGTGATCACAGACCTAGTGGGATTCCCTTAGAATCAAAATAGGAATGCGAGTCAAACAATTTGCTTTAACACTTTTATGAGTAAATAGAGCTCTACTACTTTAACCAAGTCAGTGAAGATGGCTGCACAGACATATCCCTTCTCAGGAGCTTTAATAGTCATGGCCCTGGCAGATGTCTGTAGTGACCAATTCTATTTCAGGAAACTACACCCCCTGGCCACGTTCACCTGTGTCTGTTCAGGACTCCTGCACCCTATTTCTTAGCTGACCAGCTCATTTCTTCCAGTCTTGGCATCACATAATATCAGACAGAATGGTTCTGGAGATAATCACCACTGGTTATGTGATATAGTTCCTGTCCCTTCCCCTCACCAACCCTCTTCCGTATCACTCTTCAGGATCCTTCTCCCCATACTGGAGTCTATCTGGGAGCCATAGAAGTGCTACCTCTTCAGCAAAGAGGGGGAAATATTTCTGCATTCTCAAGAAGAAATGAGGCTGGAAGCTACTAGACCTCAGACAGCTGAATGTCTTTGTCTGACACCTGAGGTTCAGAATGATCACCCTGGCCTCTAACATCCCCTCAATGCACAAGGACAACTAATTCACCACTCTTTATTTAAAATATGTTTATTTCCACAGTGACATCCACTCTGCACACAGGAGATTCACCATAGACCTACACCACTACCAATACATAAGTGCTCCCTTTCAGTCACTTGATGGCATGAAGAGTGTTCATTTAAATGCTGTCGCAGTGGCTGCTCATCTCTGTCATCTGCACTCATCAGTACTTCCCTACCTCAATGACTGGTTGCTCACGAGAAACTCACATCAAGAAGTACAGATGATAACCCTGTCCCTGCTCAGACTCCTACACATGTACGGTTCTAAGTAAATGTGGATACGTCCATTTTAGTTTCCGCAGATAATAGCCTACGGTCGCCCCAATCAAGTCTGTCTTAGGCCAGATTCCAAGCTATGAATGATCTCACCTCTCAGTGTCATCTGAGTCCCCAGTTGGCAGTTCAAGCCTGTCTCATCTTCCCAGGTCACATGGCCTCATGTGGCTATATGACACCCTTCATGAGACTTAGCCTTTGATATTTACGGGCATTGTTACAGACAGCTCACATGCCAAGCAAGCACGGTGTGGACAAACTGCTCTTGCTCCCCCACAGAATTCTGGCTTGTCTCCCTGTTCTTCCAACAGGAGAGAGAGCATACATGGGGTTCCCTTCATCCCTCCTCCACCCACAAAATGACTGATTGCAGATTCCTCCGTCCTAAGGTGGGGAGCCCATCTGGATGAACCTGTGGCACATGGTACCTGAACCCACTAAGAATCCCAGTTGCACATAAATCTTCTGGAACTTCATGTAGTACAGGAAGCCTGCAAGCAATTTTTTACCATTCATTTGGATCTTGCGCGTTCAAGTCATGTTTGACAACCTAAGAACAATTTACTATATTAATAAACAAGCGAGGCAAAGTCCATCCCTCTTTGCATCAAAGCTGTCAATCTCTGGAACTGGTGCATTTGCTAACAGTTCACCCACTCAACAGTGCACCTTCCAGGGTGCACAACACATTGGCAAACAGCCTTAGCAGACACTTCTCCAGAGCCCCACAAGTGAGATCTACGCAACTCAGTGGTATAGAGCATATTCCAACAGTGGGGACTCCCATCCTGGGATTTCTTTGTGTCTAAAGAGAACAGAGCAGTTCAAGGCCACAGCTCCAGAGGAGACATAGTTTTACTTCAATGATTGGGACAGCTGTGATGCTTCGCAGGGGTACCCAGGGTTGTGATGCATCTCACCAGCATCTGTCCTTAATAAGAGGGAGTTTTGTCTGTGCCTGCTGTGGATCAGGCCCTGGAAACCACCAGCCTCTGCCTTCCAGGACTCTGCAGGCCTTGCTGTCTCTGTGCAAGTTAGCGATAAGCACATGGCAACCCCGAGTCTTCCAAATGTCCCTCTGGAGTGCTCAGCCTCTGCTCCACAGAACTCTCAGATGCGTTGTTCCCAAAGAAATAGTACAAACTAACTGACAAGATTCAACTCACGATCACCATTTTATAGATCCATCTGAATGTTTTGTGTTAAGTATAGTGAAAACAAGACTCAGTGCATTATCAAAGAGCAAAGTTTCAAGAGAGAGTGAGAATATTGGAAACAAATGATTACATATAAAACAAAATCATAACATGCTTTCTAGAGATTAACCTTCAAAGCATTCCCCAATCTCCTACAAGGTAGCTTACTCCAAGTTTTTTCCCCAGTGTTTTCAAACAGTTTCGTTGAGACCCCCTTTTCATAAGATCAAACCCGCTGGCAGTTTGTCCCCACAAGATTGAAGGAATCTCTAGGGGTTCATCTCTACCATAGCTGTAGTTTCAAAAGTTCATTGTCTCCCCCAAAACAAGCTCACACTACTGTTCTTGTTTTTCCCTCTGGACCCTGTAATCTATTGATTGGCATTTTACTCAGACTGTAAATGGGCATCCATTGTGAATGGTGCAATACTCGATTTGCATATGGCCAGCCAGAGTGAGATAAGCATCTCTTCCCCACTGCTTGCCAAAAGTATGTGGATTACCTTTGAGAGACCTATAGACACTATAGAGCAAAATGGAAAAGATTTCTGACCTGGCACGAGAATCACCGGATACCCTCAATGGATGTCAAGATCCCTGTTCTACTGGACTCTCTTTCAAAATTTGTTAGGACTATCTCTCGGCTCCTTGCAAATACACTTGGCAGCTATTAGCACCTTTCAGCCTCTGGTGGACAGGCATTCAGACTTCAGCCATCCTACTACAGTACCTTTTCTGAAAGGACTTGTCAGAACCTTTCCTCCAGTAATAAAACCTACCCAATTTGGGATCTCAGCCTGGTCCTATCAACTTTAATGAAGGCTCCGTTCTCACCCTTAGCCTCATGTTCCTTCATTCACCTGTCTACAAAGGTGGTTTTTCTTGTTGCTATTGCCTTAGCCAGAAGAGTAGGTGAGCTGGGAGCTCTTATGGGTGACCCACTGTGACGAACTGGGAATGTTCTTAATGTTTTCTCTGAATACTGTGTTGGTGCCTCAGTGTCCCCATGGAAGTTCTTAAGTATCTGGCAGAGCAAGGGCCAGTGCACCTAAATGCCTGGCACTCTGTCTCCTAGCAACTGATGGCCTGGGCCCCTCCTCTGCAAAGATGCCAGCTGAAGGTGTTGGAGACAAAGAGATCAGGTGACCTCCTGGCCTGGGAAAGGGGCTGAGCAGAAAGGAGGGGCTGGAAGGGGTTGTTAGTCTGGAGCTGGCTGGTGTCGAGGAGTGGAGGGCAGATGTGGGGGGTCTGGCTCACTGCCCCCCAGAATGAACCCGGCTGAGGGGTCCGGTTCGCTGTATCTACAAGCTCTGTTTTAGACCCTATTTCTGTCATCAAATAAACCTCTGTTTTACTGGCTGGCTGAGTCACGTCTGACTGCAAAGTGGGGGTGCAGGACCCTGTGGCTTCCCCAGGACCCCGCCTGGGTGGGCTCGCTGTGGGAAGCGCACGGAGGGGCAGAGGATGCTGAATGCTCCAAGGAGAGACCCAGGAGGTGAAGACGTGTGAGCTTCTTGCCCTGAACAAGTCTGCTCCAAGGGAGAGGAGGCTCCCCAAAGTCCTGACTGGCTTGGTGGGGAGCAGTTCCAGAGCATCGCCCGGTGACTCCGTGACACCCACCTTACATGGTCTTCCACAAGGACAAAGCTTTGCTGAGGTTATACCACAAATTCATCCCAAGACTAATCTCAAAATTTAATCTAAACCAGGTCATCCATGTACTTGTCTTCTATTCGAAGCAACATGCCACCAGGGAGGAGGACAGAAAACTACAATCCTCTGGATGTCAGTGGAACCTTGGCATTCTTCATGCAGAGGACAAAATCCTTCAGGAATTTTCCTAAACTGTTTGTCTCCTTTGCCAAATGTATGAGGCGGGAAGCAATCTCCTCCCAGAGACTTTCCAAATGGATTTCGAGCTGCATTCTGCTTTGTTACAAGTTAACAGCAGCTCCTCCCACACAAGATGAGGGGCCCACTTGCCCAGGGCACACTGGCAGCTTCTCTTCGAGATGTCCCTCTTCTGGAGAGCGGTGCAGCGGCGTCATACACACTTTTGCAAAACATTATTGCCTGGTACAAGATTCTGCCAAACACATCCTTTGGCAGAACTGTCCTCCAATCAGTGGCACAGCAGGGCTCCTCACAGCCTCCTCCTCAATGAATACTGCTTGTGAATCACCTAGACTGGAAACACATAGGAACCGTCACTCGCAGAAAGGAAGGTTACCACAGTAAGTGGCTTTCTTTGCAATATGTGGTCCCTATCTGTATTTCGCTACCTGCCCTCCTTCCCCTCTGCTTTAGAGCCTTATTCTAGGGCTATTCCTGATTAAAAGGCAACCAGATAAGCGGTTGGTCCATGCCACCACTTCTACCATCAGTTTTTTTAGAGGGCAAGGAAGAGAAGGGTGCCAGGTGCAGACTGATGGCCACTGTTAGCGCGAATCTTCCAGGCACATGGAACGCATGCGCACCTCTGTCATAACCTTAGTCCCAGATTTGGACCTTAGCGTCCAAAATATGGGGGTTAGCATGAAAACCTCCAAGCTTAGTTACCAGATTGGACCTGGTACTTGCTGCCACCACCCAAAAAAATTAGAGTGTTTTGGGGCACTCTGGTCCCCCTGAAAAACCTTCCCTGGGGACCCCAAGACCCAAATCCCTTGAGTCTCAAAACAGAGGGAAATAATCCTTTTTCCCTTCCCCCCTCCAGGTGCTCCTGGAGAGATACACAGACACAAGCTCTGTGAATCCAAACAGAGTGACCCCCCCTCTCTGTTCCCAATCCTGGAAACAAAAAGTACTTTCCTATTCCCCCAGAGGGAATGCAAAATCAGGCTAGCAAATCCAACACACAGATCTCCCCGATTTCTTCCTCCCACCAATTCCCTGGTGAGTACAGACTCAATTTTCCTGAAGTAAAGAAAAACTCCAACAGGTCTTAAAAGAAAGCTTTATATAAAAAGAAAGAAAAATACATACAAATGGTCTTTCTGTATTAAGATGATACAATACAGGGTCAATTGCTTAAAAGAATATTGAATAAACAGCCTTATTCAAAAGAATACAAATCAAAGCACTCCAGCACTTATATTCATGCAAATACCAAAGAAAAGAAACCATATAACTTACTATCTGATCTCTTTGTCCTTACACTTAGAAACAGAAGACTAGAAAGTAGAAACTACTTCTCCAAAGCTCAGAGAAAGCAGGCAGACAGACAAAAGACTCAGACACAAAATTCCCTCCACCCAAAGTTGAAAAAATCCGGTTTCCTGATTGGTCCTCTGGTCAGGTGCTTCAGGTGAAAGAGACATTAACCCTTAGCTATCTGTTTATGACAACCTCAAGTGGATTACAGATAGAGACCTTTCTTTATGCAAAGTAATGCACCAGAAGAGAGACACGTTGGATGGCTATGTGTTTCCCCATCACTGCAGGGTGTATGTGACTTACACAGCAATGGAAAACGCTGCCTGCTCAGTCGCTAATGCACGTGCAAAGCATATTAAGACCAAGTTCATATAAACAAGTAGATTAAATAGACTGAGATTAGTTTGTTTGCAAAAACTGTGTAAGCTACTTTAAAATCACAGCTGACAGACTTTCAGAAAGTGTTTGCTAAATAGTAAAATCAGAGGCAAGTCACACCTAAATCACCGTTTGATATATGTGTTTTAAGCTATGCAAACCTCCTGCAGTGAGATATCTCTTTGATAATTTAGATCAGACACATTCACTGGTGCAAGCATGGCGGTATGGTCCAGTCTGCCATACCAGTAAGATATTTATAGCCGGTACTCTGTATCAGAAAGACGCAGGAGGAGCAGAACAGGCAGCTCCTCCGGCACAGCTCTACCACACCCAGCCCTTTCATGCATCTGCGTCTCCTATCTGTGGTCTGCACAGCAATCCCACTGGAGCACAGGGCTAGGGGCAGGGCTGGAGGTGGTACAGCTGCACCAGAGGAGCTGCTGGCATGGGGCCACTCAGTGGCCCCACGTTCTTCTCCTTTCGCTACTGCGGTTCCAGAGAGCCTTGTGGTTCAGAAGTGTCCGGCACAGCGGGTGGAGGACAGAGCGCCCCCCCCCACACACCCCACACCCCAAGATAACATGTGATGGATCATGGGGAGGAGACAGGGAGAGTGCAAGGGCCCTGTGCTGGGGGCAGGGGGGAGGAGTCACATGGGAGGTCACGTGCCTCCCGTTTAGCTGGTGCCCCTGCTTTGTGTCCCTCCAATGAGTGCAGTGTACCGGTAAGAAATTAATTCTACTTGCACCACTGGAGACATTCCTAACTTTGAATTGAGCCATATTATAACAATCTGATTTTCACTCTTGAGGAACCTCAGCAGTTTAACATGACAGAACAAATAAAGTGAAGCAAAGATACAATCAGCTGCTGATTGCTTTTGAGATCAGTTTTCAACACAGCTATGTTTTGTTGATATTTCATTACTCTAAATTGCTAGAAGTTGTCTTGGGTATTGCTGAAAAAGAGAACATAAGCTAGCACTGGAAGCTGCCAAAATTGGCTCACCTTGAGCCTTATCTTGCAAGAGCCTGAGGACCTCCAGAAAGGTGCTGAGCACCCTCTAGTTCCATTGATTTCCACTCAGCACCTCACAGGATTGAGCCCTGCCATTCTGCACAACAGAGTTCAACTTTTGTCTTTCACTGTTGTACAGCCATTCAAACAGAAAACGGTATGTGTGGGTGCGTGGAGGGAGGTTAATAAAAAAGACAAATATATAACAAAAACTGTAGCTTTCTAATGACAACTTGAATTGTCCAGTTTTCTAGGTAGCAAATGCAGACCTGTACTGTGTTTCTGATCTGGTATTGTTTTTGTTTATGGCTCCAGATGATGGACTTGTGCTCTGTTGACTTATCCCAGCTCTGCAAGAGCACTACCTTGAAGAGAATGAAAAAATGCAACCTCAATGCATGCCACAGACATTTTACATAGCAAGCAGGACAGCACATTTCAGAGGATTTACTGTGAAATCATTTTGCAATTCAGCATATGATTGGTATCCATAGACCACTCTCAACAGAGCTAGCATGTATTTTATGGGGAAATATACTCAAGTTTTTAAAACCAAGGAAAAATTGTATACTGGGACTGTTTTTTCAGCCTGTTTGGTACGTTTTTTGCATTCTGTCCCCTGCGTGTTTTACAGAACTTAGAGTAATATATGTAAATTAGAAACCAGGATACTCTGACAAAAAAATGCCCCATATTACAATACCATCTATTTTCAAGCCACCAAATAAGACAACTGAAACCTGTTTACAAATGAGTTCTTTTTTTATTTCAGATCTTTGTGCGGGAACATATGATATATACCATCTATATAAAGTATATAGATTGTTTATTTGTAAATAGCAAAAACAAAAACAACCAACCCTATGGAGAAGAATGTAAAATTTTCGCACTTATAAAAACGTCATCAACATAAAGCCATGTTTAACGCTTGTATAATGTGATGCAATAACTTTAAAATAAATTATGCATATGAAATCTTTGTTGTTGAGCGTTTGTCAGTCATTTTATGTTTATCTGATTTTGAGCAGGGGGACAAAGCTGAGGAGCAATACAAATGAAAGTCCAAAATTACCAAGGACCTATCTTAACACTTTCTCTCTAAATCCATTGTGTATTTGTTTACTCTGATGAATTAAGTTTCCCCTTGTGCTTCGTATAGAAGGGCTCCATCTCATGAAGTGCTGAGTGTCATCTGGAAAGCATTGAGCGCTCTCAATGCCCATGGATTTCATAGAAGTTGAGGGCATTCAGCACCTTATTCCCAAACCAGTCCAGATGAAGGAGTGGATGAGGGGTTTTTCATGCAGTCGTTACTAAGACAAAATTCCATGGCTGTGAGTACCCCTAGCAAAGAGCAAGACAAGATTCTGGAGAAGTCACAACTTTATTTAATGGACCAGTCAGTTAAAACAAGAAGGACAAAAAAAACCAAGGGGAAACGCAGTCACTCCATTGGCCAGGAGCAAATCCTTGAACCTAACTCATAAGGAGCCACGTGACCCCATAGTCCCATCCTCTGCAGAGTCCCAAGAGTGTTTTGTCCATGAGCATCTAATGCCAAGGCCTCTGTCCCAGACTAGGAGACTGAAAATCACCTCAAAGACACGGTTAGACTCTCTATCAGCCAACCCATCCTATAAAGATTCTCCCAAACTAGTTACATGAGAAGTGAAATGAACAAGTGTCCCCGCTCATATAAATTAGCCATCCTGCTACAGAATATAGCAGGTTAGTGTAATATATTATATATTATATATATATATGTTAATATATACAAGGACAGCATTTCAGTGACAAGGGCAGATGAAGGCAGGCTCTTGTGTACATTGCCCAGCAATGTTCATCGGCGTTAATACAGGGGAATTATTATTCCATATCATGTTTAGTGCACACTTTACCAAACAAATGAAAAAGAAATGGGAGACCAGCAGTACTGGGAGAGCATAGCCTCCTACAACAAAGAGACAGCGGGTTGGCGGGCACCCAGTTGAACTTGAGCATCCAACCAGCCCTGAGAGTAAGTTTTCAAAGAGCAAGCAACATTCCACTCTGAAAATTACCCTTTTTGTCTGAATAGCCAGAACTGGGCTCCCAAATCCTCTGCTGCACACTGAAAGGAGCCCCCTGACCTCCAGGTGAAAAGATATTTTGCACTTTGGCTCCAGGTATCTGCTCACCCTACTTTAGCTCTCGCTCCACCACTGATAGGTTCTCACAGTGAAACAGCAGCAGAGCAAGAAGTGGCTTAGTTTTGCTGCCTTCCCAAACAGATGCCCGCTGTTTCCCTTCATGTGTGAAGTGTTCAAATGTAGCCTTTGTCTTGTTGATTTTCACATCATCTCCTCATGACTCAGTGGCCCAAAAGTTGGGCAGGAGGAGATTCATGTCACCCTTCATGTCAGTCAGATGTCTTATTTCATGGCCTAGGCAGAGTTAAAGCTCAGTAAATGACTTCAGATAATGTTTCAGGCCACAGGTTTAGTGCCTTAGGCTGTTTTAATAAATTACTTTGTCACAATATTTAAGGGAAAATATGTGGCACTGCATTTTTTTTTTACATACAGTATTATGGAAAACATGTTTATTTGGTTTGATTAAATATGGCTTGATGACAAAAGGATATAGTCAAAGGCAATCCTAGCCAGTTCGATCACGTATCAGATAAAATGCACATAGTACTCAAAATAAGAGCAAAATACAATGAAATACAAACAGACGCTATTTCATAATAATCAACTGCTAGCCTGAAAAACACATTCAAATATGAGCTAATCATTATGGCAGACTTTCTATACAGTAGGCACAGTACCATGCGGCAATACGGTCAGTGGATAGAGTACAAGAGACTTTGTTTCTGTTCCCAGCCCTACCACTGATTTGTTACATGACTTTGGACAAATCACTTAACTTCAGCATGCATCGGGTCTCTCACTAAAATGGGAATCCTGCTACTTACCCTCCTTGATCTCTGTGAGTCAGAAGTACCATTGAAGTTCTACTTGTTATGATTTATTACCTCGGCACTGCTTTTAAATTGAGATGCAGTGTTTCTTTTTTGGATACACCAGAAGCAGAAGAGCTACCTTCTTGCATCATCAGCTTCTCAAGCCTTTTCTGCTGTACATGTGTAGAATACATTGATGGCAAATAGTAATGACAAAAGGCCAGGTTCATCTGATATAAATCAGCATAGCTTCACCAGAATTATGCTGACTTAGACCAGCTGAGGAGCTGGCCCAATTTCTCACCAGTTTTGTTTCAGCCTTCACTGGACTATTTCCGTAAGTATTTTAGGTAAGTTCCAGTAAATATTTTCCTTCAGTTTACTCCACAGACATGTTTGTAGGCTATACCGAGAGGACTTGCTGCAAACACTTATTTCCAAAAATTATTCTAGACACTGAAGAGTAATTTTAAAATTAATCTATAATACAAATGCTTTAGGTGTAAACAGCTGAATGGCTAAAAACACTGGGAGACAGATTCAGATCAATCATTTTACCCAGTGGTTTGGCAGCTTACAGCAATTATCAGCTATCTTTTAAATCTCCTACTATATAATCCAGGGGTAGGCAAACTTTGTGGCTTGAGGGGTGGATCGGGTTTTGAAAATTAGGAGAGGGGGTTGTGGCCTGGCCCCTACCCCCTATCCACGCCCCCGGGACCTCTGCCCCCATCCACCCCCGCACACTCCCTGTCCCTTGACTGCCCCCGGAATCCCTGGCCCTGACTGCCCCCCGCCCACCCATCCAATCCCCACTCCTTCCTGACTGCCCCCCTGCGACCCCTGCCCCCATTCAACCTCCCTGTTCCCTGCTCTCTGACTGCCCCGATCCCTATCCACACCTCTGACCCCCCGACCACCACCCCAAACTCCCCTGCCCTCTAGCCAACCCCCCCTGCTCCCTACCCCCTTACTGTGCTGCCTGGAGCACCAGTGGCTGGCAGCGCTACAGCCGCGCTGCCCGGCTGGAGCCAGCCATGCTGTCACCACCGCACAGCACAGAGCACTGGGTTAGGCTGGGCTCTGCAGCTGTGCTGCCCCAGGAGCTCACAGCCCCGCCACCCAGAGCACTGTGAGCTGAGTATGCAGGAGGAGGAACAGTGAAGGAGGGGCCAGGGGCTAGTCTCCCGGGCCAGGAGCTCTTGGGCCAGGCAGCAGGGCCGGCTTTATGAATGGCAGGGCCCAATTCGAACACCCGGCGACAATCCAGGGCTTCGGCAGCACTTGGGTAGCACCAAAGGACCCCCAGCCACCAAAATGCTGCCGAAGCCCCAGAGCAGACCCACCACCAAAATGCCGCTGAAGACCCGGAGCGGACACCCTTCCCCGCTGCCCACCACTGAAATGCCGCCTAAGACCCGGAGCGTACCTCCCCTCCCGCCACTGGGTGAATTAAAAAAAAAAATTAAAAAGCCACCTAAGGTGTGGGGCCCAATTCCGGGAAATGGGGAAATTGGCTAAAAGCCGGCCCTGCCAGGCAGGAGGGTCCCGCAGGCTGGATGTGGCCTGCGGGCCATAGTTTGCCCACCTCTGATATAATCTAACCCCTTCTGAGGATAAAGAGGTAGAAAGTAGAGCTGGGCAAAGAATAAATGGATGTTTTTTGTTGTTTATTGGAAATTCTGAAAAATTTGTTAAGGGACAAATTACAACTGAAATTTTTGCCAAATTGAAAAGTCATAACATTTTTGGTTTTGGTCAAACAGAAAATTTAGTTTCAACAAAATCTACATTTCATTTTTGACCAGATTTTTCAATACATTTAAAGGAAACTTTGAAGCTAAAAGTCATTGGAACTGAAAAATCAAAACACTTCTTTTCAAAATGTTGAAACAAACCATGCTGGTTTTTTGGATTTTTTTTTTCAACCAAAAGAATACGGCAAAAAAACAACATGAATTCGCAAAACATTTACATGTCGCCAAATTTATGTTTTTTCACCAGAAAATTATGGTCAGAAAATATTGCCCAGCTCTAGTACAGAATTCACTTGTTCCATGAACACCGAGCCAAAAATGATTTTATCTACAAAACTTTCAGTTTGGTTGCACTTCAATTGAAAATAGATGTTAATGAAAAAAATGGCACTTAGTGCAACCAATCAGCCATGGCCCATTGTTCCTAGCAGAAGAGGTTGGATGAGGAGTGTGGAGGCTGCAGTAGTGGCTGCAGAGCAGCTCTGATGCTGCTTCACAGCCTGGTGGGGGGACCCTTCCTCCCTCCCAGCACCCAAAGGAACTCAACTAGTGCATAGCCTAGCTCAGGGGTCAGCAACCTATGGCATGCGTGCCAAACACGGCATGCGAGCCGATTTTTAATGGCACACTGCTGCCTGCCAGGACTCCAGCGTGCCATTAAAAATCCTGCCCAGCCGGGTTCACTCTCCTCTGCCCTCCACTCCCCCCATGGGGGCAGGGAGTAGAAGCATAGGCGTGTGCACAGGGTGGGCCAATGGCCCTGCTCTCCCAGTGCAGCAAGCTGCGGAGTCCGCGCTCCCGGGCCGGAGCACCCAGCCAATCGCCCCCTCCCACACCTTTCCCCCCCTCTCCTGGAGCCCTGCTGCTGTGTGCGCAGCGCTCTGGGGGTTGGGGCTGCGCGCTCCCGGCGGGCAGCGTATCTGGCTCTGTGTGGAGCCTCATGGTAAGGGGTCCGGGGCTGGGGGGGTTGGATAAGGGGTGGGGGCAGTCAGGGGACAGATGTCAGGGTGGGTTGGATGGGGCTGGGATCCCGGGTGGGGTGGTTAGGGGTGGGGGGTCTCTGGAGGGGGCAGTCAGGGAGCAGGGGGGGGTTGGATGGGGCATGGGAGTCCTGGGGGCTGTCAGGGGGCAGGGAATGGATAGGGGTCAGGGCAGTCAGGGGACAGGGAGCAAGGAGGGTCCTGGGGGGGCAGTTGGGTGTGGGGGTCTCTGGAGGGGGTGGTCAGGGGACAAGGAGCTGGGGAGGTTGGATGAGTTGGGAGTTCTGGGGGTCCTGTCAGGAGGCAGGGGTGTGGTGAGGGGTTGGGGCAGGAAGGGAGCGGAGGGGTTTATGGATCGGGAGTTCTGGGGATCCTTTCAGGGGGCAAGGGGTGGTTGGATAGGCATGGGAGTCCCAGGGGTCTGCCTGGGGGCAGGGGTGTGGATAAGGGTCAGGGCAGTCAGGGGACAGGTAGGGAGTAGGGTCCTAGGGCAGTAGTCAGGGGACAAGGAGCAGGGAGGCTTAGATAGGGGTTGGAGTCCTGGGGGGCAGTTAGGGGCATGGGTCCCAGGAGGGGATAGTCAGGGGCCAAGGAACAGGGGGGTTGGGAGTTCTGAGGGGGGCAGTCACCCAGCCATGACCCCTGACCCCCCCCACACACAGCCCTCTGCCCTGAGCCCCGCACACCCCCCAGACCCCTGCCCTGAGCCCTGTACCTCCCTCATAAACACCCATTCCTCTGCTTGACTCCTTCACCCCCCCGCCACAACCCCATCCCTGACTCTGGCACCCCCACACATACCCAGCCCCCCTGCTCTGACACCTGCACCCCTCACATGCCCCCAGCCCTCTGCCCTGACTCTCGCACCTCACACACATCCCCAGCCCCACCACACCCCATGCACCCCCCACATCCCCACCCCCACCCTAAGCACCAACGGGAGCCCCTGCACCCCTGCCCCCCACACATTCCCACCTGCACCCCTCGCCTCAAATGGGAGCTGCCCAGGTAAGTGCTCCACACCCAAACCTCCTGCCCCCAACCCTGAGCCCCCTCCCTAATTCTAGCTCCTGGCCAGACCCCTCACCCCCAGCCTTGTGCTCAGTGCACTCCCACCCTCAGCTCAGTGCAGAGAGAGGAAAAGAATGGACCAGAACCAGGGAGAAGGTAGGTACCCACTGTATGTGGGCACGGCCGGGGACCCCAGACCAGCAGTGGGCTGAGCAGATTTGGCAGCTGGAATCCCGGCTGGCAGGAGCCAGCGGATGGAATCCCTGAGCAGCAGTGGGCTGAGCGGCTCAGTCCACTGCTGGTCTGGGGTCCTGGCCACCGGCCCTGCACAGCCTGCTGCCGATCTGGGGTTCTGGCTACCGGACCCTTGCCAGCCGGGGTCCCAGCCGCAGGCCCTGCTCAGCCCACTGCCGGCCTAGGTGAACAGAACCCCAGACCAGCAGCAGGCTGAACGGGCCAGTGGCGTAAGATCAACATTTTAATTTAATTTTAAATGAAGCTTCTTAAACATTTTGAAAACCTGGTTTATTTTACAATATAACACTGGTTTATTTATATAATATAGAGACTTAAAGAGAGAGACCTTCTAAAAAACATTAAAATATATTACTGGAATGTGAAACCTTAAATTAGAGTGAATAAATGAAGACTCAGCACACCACTTCTGAAAGGTTGCCGACCCCTGGCCTAGCTGGTCAGACTATGCACTGAGAAGGAATGGGAGGGTAAGCATGTTACCAACCAATTCACTGTTGAATTCCTTGCTCAGAACGTAGTCAGATACCACCATGAGGGATGACTTTATAAAAACTTAAATAGAAGGAGCCCAGAGTCAGCACTTCTGTAAAGAAACATTGTACTAGATAATCCCGCCTTCATTATAAAAACACAACCTCCTTGTCATACTGCAAGAGTAAAATATTGATCTTGCCACAGAAACAGTATGGAATTGACCAGGAAAGAAAAATAGTTATGTCTATGAAAACTAGATGCTCTTTTTAAAAATAAAATAAATAATGCTGAAAATTAACTGAGGTTGAATGTAAATATTTTTTATAGGAGTCCAAACCAATACTGAATGACAATTTCACATAGAAACATCGGCTTTAGTCCACCCTATAAAGATCCCCTATAAGAGGCAGAGGCCTGATTCTGTTTTCTCTTTCAGCAGTGTACATTAGGAGCAGCTCCACAGCAGTCATTGGAATTATTCTGGGGAGAGAAGGATCCATCTTGATATTTTAGAACTGAATGTGTCATTCAGTGGATTGAGAAAAGCAGTTTACCAAGCCAGCACTTGGCCAGACAACTGTGCACATGATAAATAAATACCAAGCCAATATCATTTGTTTCTTGTTGTGGTCACTGGGTATAATCATTGGAGGTAACACAAAACATTCTCCACATTTGAGGATGCTTAAAGTTCACTTGCTCTTAGTTCATGTCCACTTCTGTCACAGGCACAGATGCATGCCTTTTGGAAGGTCTCCCAAAATAAGCAGAGTTGTATGTTATGAAGTACCCACTACCCACTTTTCTTTGGGCCAATATGCTCTGATTCCTTTCTTGGAATCAGTCTTAATGGCAAGGTCATTCCAATGTGGTGATGGATTTTAGTAGGGATTACTGCACGTAACCCCAGGTAGGGTGGGTAACTAACTCTTCACAGGAATGCTGGCAATGTCTTTAACACAACATCTACACTGTCCTCTTAAGTCATACATGGGCACCATTGACTTTTTCTTTATTTTCTGTGACATTCATTTCAATGTGGTTGAAAACAGGATTGTCGGTTCCTTCATCTGCCATGGTGAAAGGTTTCCAGTTCAAAACTTCCACTTTTTCATTCTGAAAAAAAGTTCACATTGTGAGGCATGGAATCACACGCACACACACGCATGTGCGCTCACACCCATACATATACACATGCACTGTTGCTGTTGTCTACTGCTGGATCCGTCCTCTATACTAACTCTCACTTCCTGATGTCCTGGCTGCACAGGTGACATATACACAGGACTCGTTACAGTGAGGCACCAAAACATAGCTCACACAATGAACATTAAATATTTTCAAAGGAAGTGGGGACGAGTGAGGCTCAGGGAAGGCACAAAGGGAGCAAGAAGGGGAATGGAAACATATCATATTTCTGACTTATTCCAAGGGAGAACAAGATTAAATAAATAGATTTGTTTTAATAGGTAGGGCCTAATTCTGAGTGGGTGAGGTTTTCAAACCTGGCCAGTTAGACGCCTAAGTCCCATTGACTTTGAATGGGACTTAGGTGGATTTGAAGATACTGCCCATTTACACTATGGCCCCGTTACATCATACTGACAGCACGAAGGGGCCTTACAGCAGATGTAAATTTCTCATTTAAATTTCTCATTTAAGTGTCACTACATTTTTTAAAAACTACAGTTTCAGCATTTTCAATTCATTTAAAAAAAAAAAAACCAAACAAATCCTTAATTCTGAGCAAGAAGAGTTTCCTATCAAGATTTTCAAATAAGAAGTAAAAGTTAAAAAGCAACCAGAGTCGCTATTCAAACACAGGGCCGGCACCACTTTTTTCAATATTGATTTAAAAGTTGTGGGCGTGGTCAGTTAGACTTTAGCATGGAGAAAATACACTAACCAGCTATGCTTGGACAGCGCAATACTGGGATGGGTTTGCTTCTGGATTGTGAGACTGCAGTCAAGAGAGTTTTACTGGTGGGAATGGGGGGAAGACTCAAGCCTGTAGTTGAGGATTTTAACTAGTAGGACAGAGCAGGCTGATACATGTAGACAGGAGAGAAAGCATAAACTGATATATACTGTAACAGCTGGAATTTCTCTAGATATATGAGGAGGATGTGTGGGTTTAATCACATACTTTCCTATTGTCATTCAAAATGTATTCTTGTGTACCAACATGTCATCCCCACCATGAGCTATTGGTCTCCTAATCCCGGTGCCTACCTGCATTTCATCAGTGAAAAATCAGTATTTACTGGCATCCCTGCTTCAGACACTGCATCTTCCTTACATCTAACTACACCTAAACAGAAATCTCAATTTGCCTAGACTGGCTCAGCCAAAATGGAAGGCGCCCACATATTTTGCCTCAATAATTAGACAATCATTAATAGTAATTATTTCACCCATGCTCCACCCAGCTTTTGCGCTATGTAATAAGCCAGTTGTATCTGATCCAAGTACGATGGCCAGCTAATCTGTGAGCAGCAGCGTTCACATGCACTTGCACATTTGGTTGATGGCCTTATTGCCTCAACTGGTGTAAAGCAGTGGAGCTCCATTGCAGTCAGGGGGGCAATGCTGATTTACACCAGCTGAGGGTCTGGTTCAGTTTCTATGTGGACAAATAACATGTAATGTATTAAAAAAACCTACCGCTACTGTATATCATTAGTAACACAAGAAGTTTTCATAAGGGGAAGAGGCTGCAAATTGGATCATCTAAGACAGATGTTTTCTATGTGGCACAGCACACTATCCAATGGCTGCCTTAGCCATTCTTTCTAACTGAGTGTACTGAAAACACAGACCTTACAAGTGACCTGCAACTAATTCTTTTTTTAAATCTAAATGCTAAAAGCCACATTGTGAGCCTGTTTCTCCCACAGGTGAGCAGCTACTCTCAGTGAGATGCCTCATAGGAGTGAGTGAGCCTCAGACTGGATAAAAGCTCCAGGCCAACGCCTCAGCTTGTGGCAATTGTTGTAGTTCCACTCAAGTCAATGGAGTTATGACAATTTAATGCCACTGAGGATCTGGCCCTCCATGTTTAAGGGATGCATTTTAGAATGCTGCTCCCTGGCTGCTGAAACTTTTCCTGGTTTATTTTAACACGAGGGGATGGACCACTACAGCCTTGCCAAAGACAGCAGCCAACAAGCTATATTTTTCCTTTAAAACCTGTTGGCTCTTTAATAATCTAACTATATTTTTGAGAAGTTTATCTCCAATCTATTAATACTTTTTTTCTTCCATTTGTTTCCTTTTTTTTTTTTGAGTGGAGGTATCAGGGGCAGATCTAGCCATTTCGCCGCCCCAAGCATGGTGGCACGCCGCGGGGGGCACTCTGCCGGTCACCGGTCCCGTGGACCTCCTGCAGACTTGCCTTCAGAGGGTCCGCTGGTCCCGCGGCTCTGGTGGACCTCCCACAGGCATGCCTGTGGATGCGCCACCGAAACCGCGGAACCAGCGGACCCTCCGCAGACACGCCTGCGGGAGGTCCACTGGGGCTGCCCTTGGGAGGTGTGTGTAATGTGGACCCACAGGCTGGGAAATTTTCCCCCTCAAACTGTAGCTGGTCTAATGAGCAATATCAGAAACAAGCTAGAAAACAGATTTACAAAACAAGAAAGCTTTGCTGAAATGCAAAGGCACCACTGGTCCTATTTCACGAGAGCACTAGGGAGTGCTATGGTGTTCTCTCTAATCTGCTGACCTGAAGCCAAATACTACCTGCTACTGTAGCCATAAATAGCTACTTTGTCTATTCCAGCTGCCTAATCCTGATACACCGTGTGCACAGCTGCTGCCTTAAATGAACTAGTTACATCAGAAAGCACCAGTGTTTCCTACAGGATAAGCCATTCATATGGGGTGAGGGGGAGAGAAGAAAAAAAATGTAGTCCCTTGGGAGAAGCTCTTGATTCTGATTCCTACTCTGTCACATTATTAGAGTATGCATTGCCTCTTAAGGTGTGTTTATTCTATTGTCTGCCCTTGTGTGACACAGAGCCAGAAAGGATTACACAGCTAGCAGGCTAACTGACCCAGATTCAACCTTCAGAGAGATATAGATAGATGATGGTTGTGGTTTTTGTGTATTTATATATATATTGTTAACCTCTAACAATGTAACCAAACAGTTCCTGTTTATCGTGTATTCTGTTAGAGAGATCAAAAGAAGATGTTAACATTTCAATGAATTGTACATGTAGTAAAATCGCTGTCTGAATTTCTCTTTGAAGTTTGTGATAAATCACATGTAATGGCTGGAGATAGGCAATTGACTTATGTTAATCCATGTAGCTAATTACCAGTGATGTTTAGGAAATAAGAGGTTTCTTCAAAGACACTATGGTTCACCCAAGGACTATGCTGACAAGAGGCTTCCCCAGGAACATTATAAAGGTCTCTTGGGACCTGATCCTTTCATCTGAAATCTGCTTATGGTTACCTGGTGGGTAACTTTGCGATTGTAAAACTTTTTTATACGATGAACAAAATTTTCAGTTATCCTCATCATATTTGACTTGGCTGTCTGGGTGGAAGCCCAAGACTGGGTTGCTTTAAGGGAACTGTGTTGTTGGCTTCTGGGTAACCAGTAAGGTATTGTAGAAGCTGTTTTGTTGCTGGCTTGGTGAATCTAAATATTAGAATAACCACCATTATTGGGGATTGTGTGCCCCATTTTTTGCAGTTTGTCCTAACTGAGCAATGTCAGTGTGGCCCCCCTGGGACTCCAGTCACATCTTGTATGTTTGGAGTGACCAATACTGAATTGTACAGAGGAAGAAACTGAAAGGACAGGATCTGGATCGAAGAATGGAGGAATACTGAAACTTTTTCTTTAGAAAATGTAACACCCCCAATCTGGTGTATTTGTATCTGTTACCCAGGAGGACAGATTGCCTGAAGGAGGCAAATTAGAATCATGCACATAGCTTTACTTACTGTCTTGGGTTTAGAAAATGAGAAGTTGGACAGTAAATCCTCCTTGGTCAGCAAGAATTTACGATCTATGTTCTGCTTTATTCCTCCTGCAAAATACCCAGTGTTAAATTCTTTATCAATTGTTTTTAACAAGGTAAGCCTAGTCAACTGATAAGGGTACATCAGACTCCAGCTACCTGCTGTGTCCAGCCTTCCCACGCACTTTGTCTTAAAGGACTGTTGTCATGATGTGAACAGGGCCAGTCCTAGACCAAATGGCACCCTAGGCGAGGAGCATCTTCGGCGCCCTCTCCCCCTCCATTTGTTAAACTTTTTAATACCTTATTTTTTATTGAATTTATAGCCCATTTCATGACTTTGATGCACAATTTGTATGTGTGATTTATCCCTGTCACAGAAGATGAAACATTTGCATGCTAGGATCTGTAAATCTGTATTTATTCATGCCGCATATAAGCAAGTCTGGAAGGTTTCCACAAGATTTTACAAAGGTCCAGAACGTTCTGGAAGGTTAGTGAAAAATGAATCCACATATGGAACACCTGAAACATTTTACTTCAAACGTTCTATTTTCCCTTTTGGTGACTAACAATACAAACAGCACCCTGAGCCCGGCACCACCCAAGCCCAGTACCCCATGCAGTCGCCTGAGTCACCTGCCCCTAAATCCAGCCCTGGATGTGAATCATTGAGGAGGAAGTGGGAGAAGGAAAATGAGAGAGCTCCTGGTTGCTCCAGAAAGAGTTTGAGGAATTCTAGAGTAAAGAAACCAATGACGATGTGCCTTACTCTCCTCTGGTTCTATGTGCAGTAAGTCTCATGGAAACCATCCTGTTCAC
Source organism: Gopherus flavomarginatus (assembly GCF_025201925.1). Classification (NCBI taxonomy): domain Eukaryota; kingdom Metazoa; phylum Chordata; order Testudines; family Testudinidae; genus Gopherus; species Gopherus flavomarginatus. The sequence goes on from NC_066617.1 coordinate 92,101,522, forward strand.
TGTGTTCTAGTATGTGTGGCCTTAGTGCTGAGCTGAGGATGCAGGGTTCAGGTCTAGAATAGTTTTAGGTTAGGAGTTAGACTGAATCAGGTCTAGGATCCAACTGCTCTTGCTGGCCTAAAATGGTGGAAATATTGAGAGATCAGCTACACTTTGGGGTTTTTTTCAGCTGCATCCAAATTGGATAATAGCCTCATTTTGGATTTTGCCTGGAACCAAAACCAGAGGATTGGGTCGGGATCTTGGGGTTCAGATCCCAACTGTCATGCCTATTCTTAGGGTCTTAGTAATTTGCAGCAATCTATTTCACTAGACTTTTCCTTGGGCAGCTGACATGGCTTTACACCACGAATCCTTCCTTGGGTGCATGGCTTGGCAAGCATAGTGAAAATGGCCGCTGGGCATGCTCAGTAAGCACATTTCAAATGCTTTGAACTCACTGAACACAAAACCACTATTAACCTCTGGGAGAAGGAAAGATGCTTCTCCTCAGACAGGGCTGTCTCCACGCTGGATGAATGGCAGCAGAGCTGTAACAAGGAATTTTTGTGCTTGAGGCAAGGGCCGGCTCCAGGCTTTTCGGCAGCAATTCGGCAGTGGGTCCCTGAGTCTCTTTCAGAGAGAAGGACCCGCCGAATTGCCACTGAAGAAGTGGCAGTGGTAGAGCTGCTGCCGAAGTGCTGCCAACCATGGTAGAGCTGTGCCCCTCCACTTTGCGCGCCCGAGGCAAGTGTCTCATTTGCCTCACCCTTGTTACGGCACTGGATGGCAGCGCTTAAACCTCAGCCCCTGCTCAGGTTAAAGCACTGGCTAAATGGATTTCCTCCCACTCCTCCATCTCCTCAGGTTCAAAAACTGCTGACGTTACTACCTCACAATTCAAAGGAGAAAGCAATGCCCTCTTTGAACAGAGACCATGTCTGGAAAATTTCAGGCCAAAAGATAAAGGTTTTAGAAAGCTGTGAGTGAATGAAACCAGAGAGTGCAAGCTCAACCAGAGCGGTCACTGAAACTTCTCATGACAGAGACAGTTCCTGTGTGTGCATGTTAATGTGGAAAACAGCGTATACTTGTGTTAAACCAAAGCTCTGGAAAAGGTACCTGTTAAGAGGCTGACAATCATTCCCAAAGCTATTGTGACCAGGGTCCCAAGTGTGCTGAAGTACAGATACGACAAGGAATACCAATAATCAGCCAGGACAGGTCTAGGAAAAGTGGGGGAAACATTTTGTTAGAGTCTCCTTCAAATTCAGACAACCTGAAAATGCGTAAAACTAGGAACCAAGAGAGTAAATATAAGAAACGTTCTGTACTAAAAATATGATGAGTCACATGCTACTCTCCTGCAGAGAAACCCACCTGGCACTCAAATGCTGAGGTAAAACTGGCAGCATCAGGCCAGTATGGTGGGCAAATGGGCCATGGCCAGTAAAATCACATGAGCCCGTGTCTCCACTAGGAATTCTGGCCAGAACTGAAGAGTCTGGCCATGAGTCTTTGTCCCACCATGCCCATCAGGGCTCAGTTCCCTCCATTCCCCCCACTCACACCCCGTGAGGCCCTAGGAGGAGAAGTTGAGAGGCCCATGCTGTAGCTGAGGGAGGCAGGGCGGCTCGGGGGTATGGCTGCCCAGGGTGAAGCCGAAGCTTGCCCTCAGGAGGCAGGAGCTCCAGGGCCGCTGCTGCTTCACCTTGCATCATGGATGGTGGCATGGCTCATTCGGCTTCCACCGCTGAGGGGCACCGGGCTCCAAACAAGACAGGGAAGCGCCGCCTAGTTTTCTCCATGCTATACCAATGGAGTGCCAGCCCTGTGGCTTTCTTGTGGGTGGTGGGGGGGAGGAAGGGTGTCCTTTGTGTCTTAGGCATGGACTTGTGCCATCACTTCTGCAGATCTCTTATTAATGATGGTGCTGTGCACTAAATCTCAGTTAACCTGAGTCCAGTCAACTAGGTATCGGTTCTCTCTGCTTACGGGGTTTTGTGCTACAAAGCAGCAGCAAAAAACCACCATTATGATCCCCTTTGTAACATGCCACTGAGAGAAACACGTGGACCAATGTCTTTAAGCATGTATGTATTTCTGATGGCCGTAGAAACATGACTGCCTAGTGCCTACTTGGCACTTAAATTTACACTGATGACAATTTAAATTTGCTGAAATTGAAACTTTGTTTTTCATTTTAGAAATGGTAACAAATTATCCACTGTTAACTCTAAGAGGTTGCTTGAAGCAGAACAGATATACTGCAGAACCTACTAAAGGCAAGTGCTTTGGTGTCTAAGATTTGTTTGACTTTATATGTAACATCCCACTTGCCATGCTGGTGAATCAGTACATAGACACAGACACACGGGCGCAGTGATCCATCTAATCAGGTATCCAGCTGCTTCAGAGGAAGGCCTAGGAATCTCACAATTCACCTAACCATGCAATACTACACCAGCTAAGGGGAACTTTTTCCTAAGGATACCCAGCTGCTGACCCAGTTATGTCCTGAGACACAAGAATTGACTGCCCTTAGAATTTTTAATCTAGCCATTGTCTTTTAATCCTTGTTCTGATATTTATATCATTGTTTTGTTCTTTGGGGAAGGGGAGTTGTTTTGTTTTGACTGTACGACACAATACAATGTAAGACAATACGACAATTGCAGAGGAAAAAGACCTCAGAATTTCACCCAGTTGCACTTGACTCTTATGGTTTTGCAGAATGTGGCTAGTTACTTCCGCATAGATATGATGCTGCTGGATAAACTGTTGGTGGAAGATTCACTGAAAACTCTTAATCATCCTCAAGATTTAACCTGCTTAGATAGTAAAACTGTATGAAATAAACACAAGTCCCCTTTGCCTATCCACATTGCAGAAACAGTAAGGCACATGTGACTGTACAATTCTATAGTACTGATCCAATGCCCGCTGACTTCGATAAGCACCCCACAGTAAGAGAAAACACAAAATGCTGCTCCCTTTTAATTAATCAGGTAACCAAAAGAGTGGAGATCTTTATAACAATCCAACTATTACACAGATGGTCACATCACTTTAAATCAAGTGCCAGTGCAACACGTGGCCAATTTATTATATACCTTTCAGTGCCTTGCAGGTGTACAAGGGCTGTTAAAGTTGGCATTTCGGTTGTTGCAGTCCAGTTGCCTCCTGTTCCTGGGCTGCCTATGTCACAGCCGATAGTTGTGAGATTTAATGACATAGTTCTCTCAGGGAGCGGAGGGTAAATCTGAGCCCCAATGCCAACCCAGAGTGAAACAGTAAAGCCCCCGGTAAGCCCTACAAATGCACCCTGTAAAACAAAGTAAAATTGGATTGAAATGTAAAACAAAAAAACCAAGAGGGTTGACAAAGAAAAATACTGTCAAGATTTTTCAGAACTGGGTGGCCCACCTTTGAAAAATGACTTAAATGGGAGCTGTTGGAGGGTTCTCAACACTTGAAAACCAGGCCGCTTTATTAGATGACTAATTATGGGCTTGAGTCTAACTGTAGGCATGAAGGTCTGAAATTCTTGGCCTGTAATTTTTTTAACAACTTATATCAGGTAGAAACTATGAAGGCTGAAGTCTTTTTTTTTAGATTTTATTTTATTTTATTTTGCTATTTTATTCGAATAAGCTGTCCTAATTCCTTGGAGCAGGTACACAAAATTCACAATATATGTGTTTTCCCCCCAGTATTCTATCTGCAATGGGAGGAATTTCTTTAGCGCAAACACTTTTACCTTTTCTAAAGCTAGGAACTCTCGTCAAGTTCTGAACAATGAAGTAAACTCCGCTGTAGCTGCAGCCAGTTATAATAGAAATCCTGGCTGGAGCCTGTACACTACCACTCCTACTTCTTTTAAAACCAGTCTCAATTTTTTTTTTAAATATCCCCAGCATAGACAAGGACTAACTGAGAATTTAATTGGGAATTAAGTACTGTGTAGACCTTGCCCTGGTTCTCTGAACAAGGATGAATCTCACTCATAATTCATTGCACGCCACAGAGATATTCCAAATACAAAAGTTAACAATGTTTGATTTAGATTCTTATCAACTATGGTGCTGTGCAGTATCTCTCAGCTCACAAGTGTCCAGGGGACTAAGTTTCACTTCTCTCCTGCTCTCAAGGCTTCTTGCTACAGAGACCGAAATGTTATACCTTATGAACTCTGGAGAACACCTCCATTGTTAGGGTGTCATAATTTAGGAATGCCTTGTGCAATTCAGTTTGATTCACGGATAATATTTACCTTGAACTCATATCTAAGGATTGTGTGTGTGTTTTAGATGAGGGTGGCCAAAATCAGGCTTATAATGGGAATTCAATTTGCGACCATAATTATGGAGTGAATGTTGTCACACCACAAAGTAACAATATACTGCCCTATTTAGGCTGTTTACAGCACAGCAGTACTGATTCCGCAGCATTGTGCAAAGACAAAGCACTGCTTCAGCCACAGGGAACAAGGAGAAAATAAGTGATTAGTGAATCTAGCCATTTTTAACAATATTTTTTCAGACTAAACTACTGGCCTTATTGCCTAACTATTGAGGTATGGGGATGAGGAGGGGTGAGGGGGTATGTATGAAAAATGCCAATCTAAAATATCTCCCATGATGCCTAAAACAAATTATTGGGGGGAGGAGGGGAATGATCCCCCAAATGACTATTGTATTTTGCAACAGAAAGACACATAACTTATACTTACGATGGGGTTTGCGAAGGAGGAGAGGATTCCCAAAGAAAACAGTCCTAGAAGAGGGCCACCAACCATGCCAAAAATACTGAGAGCTGCCTGAGGAAGAAAACAACGTCTTATATCAAGTATCACACAGCAAAGCCAAAACCTGCAACATGATGCCATGAGAGTGGGGAAGGAAATGAAATATCTGCAATCAGGATTTCAAGTTGGCTCTGGGCCAGATCCTCAGCTGGTGTAAACTGGTGTAGCTCCATTGTTGAATTACCTCAAATAACACCAGCTGAGGATTCAGTCCTAGAATTTCAAAGGTAAATACTCATTAAGGAATGAAAATTAATCACTTTGCAGTAGCCAGTGATTTTTCTTTTCAAAAATATCTTCTAGTTAATAAAACAGAGATGAAAAGCAGTTAAACATGCACCTGTAACAAACCGCCCAGAAGGGATGCCACAGCAGCCATGGCAATACACACTCCTCCATAAAAAAGACCTGAATAGGTGAGAAAGACAAATGTATCATTTTAAATCACTACAGTGAAGTTTCCTTCTAGTCTAATACGACTACTAATAAAGCCAAAAATACATGGTCGTTAGGATCGTCTTTGAGAATAGCCAAACCAACAAAAGGTCAGGTGCTCTATTACCTCAGGAGGGGATCATGCAAACATGACAGATCCTTTTACAACGTGTGGTCACTGAGGATTAATTGACAGATTAAATCTTTAAAAGAAGTTGGGATGAGTAGTGGGGATAATAAGCACGGCAAGAATCATGTACATTCCTCCTCTAATCCTCTGTGCCAACACTTCTTATTTGACGAACGGATTTTCTGTCTCACTTGAGTTTTGTTCCAGTGAAAACACTTTTAGATTATTGGAGTTCCATGGCTAAGAATTTCCCACACAGCCAGGATATAGACAGCCTGAACAAATGAAGTCTCTTTCTCCCAGGGTCCCTAATGCTTGATGAGCACTTTAGTTACATCCACCACTCACAAAGTTCTAATTTACAGCGACATAGGGACACGTTAATCCCAGTGCTTAATATGAGAGGTCAGGCAATTATCAGAGTTCAGACCTGTGAGCCTCCATTCCCATAGCAAACAAAAGCTGGCATCAAAAGTAGTTAATAATGCTTAAGAACCCACAGTCTCAAGTGACAATGCTGTTGTAACACCCTTCACGGCTCTGGTGTGCTCACTGGCAGGGCGTGTTCTCTTGCTTGGGAATACAGTGAAGTACTTGGCTGTACTCTTCTATCCCTTACTAAGTTTATTACAGTAAAAAAAGTCATGTTAATTTTTCCCAGCAAACTACCTGGGGCACTGTGGGCCATATCTTCCGCTGATGCCAACTGAGGTAGCTAGCAAAAAAATCAATGGAGCGTCACAGATTTAAAACAGCTGAGGATCTGGTCCTGTATGTTCAACTCAAAATTCTGAGACTAGCCGCTTGGGGGCATTAAACAGATTGAGGGCTTCAGAGTATATTGTAGCGGTCATGAAGCCTCACATTTTCTAGAAGGAGAGTGCGATGCAGTACATTTCCCCACTCATGTACCCTGCCAAATAATTCCATGTTCAAGTGACTTGTTACAAAATTCCATCCCATGTACCTGTCTTCTGACTTACCGAATGAAAAATAACACCTATTTCAACCCAAGACCTTTGGGTCTTTTGTATTAGGAATCTACACTGAACAAGGCTACAATATAACTTTACTGCTTAAAGATCAAACAAGATGCCCTTTTCCATGCTCAATTTAAATAGCTGCTCCCCTTTTCCCCCATAGCTGAAAACTCTTGGCCTGATTCTGATCTCACACAGGTTTCATATGGGTGTAATTCCATTGACTTTAATAAAGTTACTCCTGATTTACACCCTTATAAGTGAGATCTGAACCAAGCCCTCTTTCTTTACGGTGAAAGTGGAAAACATCCCTCACAAACTTACTCATCCCCTTGGAAATCCAAGAGAGTTTCTTTTCAGAGAGGGAGCGGAAGTAAGGTTTAATGAGATCCTCAACAGTTACAGCCGCTAAAGCATTGATGCTGGAGGACACTGTGCTGCAGATGACAAAATTTGAAACATTTTTGTGTGTTAGGAACTGAGATTACAAACACTCAATAACTGAGATAACGGTAGAGAGATTCTGTCTGCAACAATATCAGAGACCTTATGTAGCTGTAACTACAATATATGTTGAAATTATTATTACTAACGGAAATAAACTTGACAGCACTGTCTGTTACATTTTGCAATTGCTTAGAATATTTGTTCTCAGAGAGGATAATGCATGTTTTAAGAAAAAGAAGCAATCAGATAAATCAGTGGAAGGAAAGTTAACATATATTGCTATAGATCAAAGGATGACTGGTATTTTAAACCCGTTTTTGAATTTATTAATATGTATCGCATCCTTTGGGCTAGGAGGCATGTACATTGCATGGCATTTCATTGACTATTTTGGATGCACTCTACAGGCTCAGGCCAAAAATTGAAGCCTAAAGCTAGGATCCTAAATCCATATTTAAATAAGTGGGCTGCCATGGCGCAGACCACAGCACACACAAAATACGCATCTCTGCACATACAATGGTTAATTATGAGCTCCAGTGAGCATTCAATAGACTCCAAGGGAACCACTTGTCCCAAACACTTGAAACATCAGCCCCTCTCTCCTAACAGCAGATCTAGCTACTATGGAATAACTCTGAACCTCCTGGATCATATAGAATAGTATAGGACACATTTTCCTTACAGAGAAACATGCCACAATGCCTACTATTTCCCTTCTCTTTAATATTCCTGTGGCCAATGTCACCAGTGGCCAATGTCAAACAAGATTAACTAATTAACAGAATTCAAGTTGAACACCTGAGTTACAATAATAATGTGCACTTCTGCAACCTCTTCCATTTAAGGATTTTAAAGCACTTTACAAACATGAATTTATTAAGGTGAGAAAGTAATATTTTATTCTTCCCTATCTAGTCCAGTATCTGACCTCTTGTAGTGCCAATCACCTACAATCCACAGATTGAGCAGTATCGGACATTTTTATACATTACTCTCGCAAGCAATCAGCTTGCACCTCAAAGTGTGAAAATGCATTGCCCTGATCATCGTATCTACTTACATATCTACAAATATTAAGAGTCAAAAAATTATTCAACCACAGCATTATACCAGTTGCTCTGGGTGTGATTGCTATAGATAAGGTTGTTAACAGTTTCCTTTCTAACCTCTGATTTTTGAACACTCAAGATTATCCAAAATGTTCACATTAAGGGCTGAACTTTTCCATACTTGGTCGCTGCCAGAAAGTATACAACTTTGGAAAGCTGAAGCAAAAATCTTTTCAGTTGTTTTTCAATTATCAGAATGCGGGAAATGCATTTTTTTTACCACCACCATTTGAAACAAAACATTCTGACCATTTTCACAGGATTGATACAAAACAGCTGTATTTCTTAATTCCAAACACTAATTTGTAAATAGCCCTTAATGAGCAGAATGTGCTTCTTAAGTCATAGGAAGAAGTGAGATGGCCTTAAAATATAGTTCTGAAGATTTGGAAAAGCAAGGATGAACAGTAGAACATTCCCTTAAACTGCAGCTGCCCTGTTTCCCTACAGGATTTCAGGAATTTACAAGTGCAGCTAGTGAAGTAATAGTTTTAACGCAAGCTGAGGTGGAGCTTGTAAGTGCCATACTTTGCTCATGACAATGGAGTTTATAGTGCCAAGGCTCAGACTAGCCCTGTTGGTGGAGTTTGTTAACAGTGGAGACCAAATTGCTTTAATGCTCGGAAATTTGAAGCTCCACTCGTGAAGCCTGAAAAGCTTTTAAGCTGCACCCATTAAACAGCTTCTAATTTTTCCCTGTTTAAAGAACAACAACATATGCATGGACGGAAATTAAATGCAAAGAATGTTGTGTAAATGCATGCATAAAAATGGCCAATGTATGTCACTGAGTTCAGAATGATTATATTACCTTAATGTCCCACTGTAGGCGCTAGCCACAAAAAGCCCTGGTACCCCTGGAAAATCTTGTAGAATATCCAATACCAGATATGGCATGAGCTGAAAAAAATCATAGTGTGATGTTGCACTCTATATGATTATATGAAAATTTCCTAATGAGTTTCAATATAATGTAACTGAAATATGTTTCATGCAAAAGGTATCTTGTAAGGTATCGTTACAAAGCTTATAATCTACTGAACGTGGTCATCCAATTTGTATAAATGTATCACTCTTGTATCTGAAACTAGAAATATGAAATATAACTCTGAGGACCTATTGTAATTATGCTAAGTGTGGGCCATGAATGGTGGTTTGGAATCTTCATGGCTCCCATTAACCAGGATAATGTCTATAGATGGCTCTGTTTTGCAGTGAGTCTTCCTGTATACTGTGTACTGGCAAGTGGGCAATGAAGTCTTACAGTAACGTGATCATGTCACCTGAACTGGAATCCATCTTTAACCTGGTGCTTTTCCATTGAGACGGGGGAGGGGGGCGGGAAGGGGAAGGGGGAACCCAGAGAAACAAAGAACTCCTGCCTTATGCAAAAGATATATAAGTGGGTGGAACAGAGGAAAAGGGCAGCCATCATGAGAAATCCCTAGCTACCACCTGGGCTGGAACAAGGGCTCTACCAGGGGAAAGGATTGTGTCCAGACTAGGAAGACATCAGTCTGTGAAAGAAACTTATTGAAACATCTCTTGAAGGTGAGATTTTGTCTGTATTCAGTTTTATTACTTAGATTTGCATATTTTATTTTATTTTACTTGGTAATTCACTTTGTTCTGTCTGTTACTACTTGGAACCACTTAAATTCTACTTTCTATATTTAATAAAAACACTTTTTACTTATTAATTAACCCAGAATATGCAAACAGCTGTGTATATCTCTCTATCAGTGTTGTAGAAGGCAAACAATTTATGAGTTTGCCCTGTATAAGCTTTATACAGGATCAAATGGATTTATTTCGGGTTTAGACCCCTTTGGGAGTTGGGCAGCTGAGTGGTAAAGACAGGAAAACTTCTGTAAATTGCTTTCAGTTAAGTCTGCAGCTTTGGGGCATGTGGTTCAGACCTTGGGTCTGTGTTGGAGCAGACTGGCGTGTCTGGCTCAACAAGACAGGGTGCTGGAGTCCCAGGCTGGCAGGGAAAGCAGGGGCAGAAGTAGTCTTGGCACATTGGTTGGCAGCCCCCAAAGGGATATCTGTGATCCAACCCATCACACATAGATTGAGAAATATTATAATTTTACCCAATCTGTGTTCTTGCTTCTAAGGTATTGCTTTTATAAATGTTTCCAAACTTCATGCTGCTCAGTTATTCTAATTTTAAATGTCTTCTGTTTCATACTTTATTCAGCTGGAAGGGACGAATACCTGACAAAGCCAGGAGGATAAAGCTGCTTTCATAGCACTGTTCTCTTCACTGCTCCCTTCATCTAGCCCGGGGTAGGCAACCTATCGCACATGTGCAACAGGCAGCACAGGAGTTGATTTTCAGTGGCACTCACACTGCCCGGGTCCTGGCCATTGGTCCAGGGGGCTCTGCATTTTAATTTAATTTTAAATGAAGCTTCTTAAATATTTTAAAACCTTATTTACTTTACATACAACAATAGTTTAGTTATATATTATAGACTTATAGAAAGAGACCGTCTAAAAATGTTAAAATGTATTACTGGCACGCGAAACTTTAAATTACAGTGAATAAATGAAGACTCGGCACAACACTTCTGAAAAGTTGCCTACCCCTGATCTAGCCCCAAGAGACCTGCTATGATGGGCCATAACCTGGAAGTGGTGGGACTGAAGGATCTGCCACTTCCTTTAAAATCTTCCCTCCCCGCCTCTTTGTAGTGATTCCTTGCCTTAGTCATGCTGATTCGTTGAATGCTAACTGAGGTGCTTTCCCCCCACCCCCCCCTCAGACTGGGGCACATGCTCTGAATGGGGGTTCAGACTCAGTGATTGATGGGGGCAGAGAAGGCAGAGGCATGGAGCCTCCATGCAGATCACCCTTGTCTCTCTGAATCTCCCTTGAGCCATGTGGATCTCAGGGGGAAGAGAGAGCCATAGGTTTTGGGTCCCTTGGTTGTAGCACAGGGGAGCAACCTCCACCCTCCCCCAAAAAAGAAAATGATTTAGTTTCCTATATAGGGTTGTCATACTTGGTCTTCCTTGTCCTATGTATCACTAGAGAATAAGAGGATTTCTGGTTTCTTATTTTATTAACCCTGTCCTCCCTTGCTGCAAATAAAATACATTCCTGGGTTTCAAGTGTCCCAAACTGTTCCTTAATGTATCTTTCCAAAGAGACAGATCCTGAGAACACTCATGACACTGGAGATGTGTGTGTTCAGCATCATATCTTGGGAACAGCCCCTAAAGGCAGCAATCGTAATTCATTCCCAACTATTAAACCATTGAGATGTTTAGTGTTAAACCTGGTCTGGTGCTGACACACGCTTTGCTGTCCATGGGTCACAATCTTGGTATATGGAGTACATTGCTAGTCCACAAAACATTGCACAGACAAGAATCGCCCAGAGTCCCAAGAGGTTGATATAGAGAGATCTGCACAAACATGAAAGGAAACAACAATGTTAAGAGCTAGCCATAGCACTGTACAGCACTGTATTGTAATGTTGCTAAAGATGAACATGTCCTACTGTACCTGTATTCACTTCCTCATTGGCAGCCAAAAAAAAAAAAAAGAGAGAAACCTTCTTAACTGAACACTTCTTAGTCTAGTTACAGACGGTGGTCTGGCTGGCTACCCTTCAAAGCAGTGCAAAGCCATTAACTCTCAGCACCAGAAAGAACTGTTGAAAAACATGACAAGCCACAGAGTAACTCATAGACTAGGAGCCACACGGTGAGCCCCTTCCTGACCTAACAAAGCCAGCACACCTTGGAAGGCTGCCATAGTGCATGTCCTTCTCCTGCTGACTTGGCATGGAGTCCCTCAGATCTATAGCCTCTAGGAGGAAATGGACTGAACACAGACTGTGAGCTTCCTATCTTAGGGTACGTCTACGCAGCCTGCCGCATCGGCAGGTAGCAATCAATCTATCAGGGATCGATTTATCGCTTCTAGTGTAGACACGATAAATCAATCCCTGATCACTCTCCCGTCAACTGCTGAACTCCAGCTCGGCGAGAGGCGGAAGCAAAGTTGATAGGGAGAAGCGGCCATCAATCCCGCGCCGCAAGGATGCTAAGTAAGTGATTCTAAGTCCATCTAAGATATGTTGACTTCAGCTACACTATTCTCTTAGCTGAAGTTGTATGTCTTAGGTTGATCCCCACCCCCCAGTGCAGACCAGGCCTTAGTGCCTAGCTAATCTTGGAGACTGATGTAGTAAACTGACTATTTCCTGACAGCTCTAGCCCCAAAAGGTTCCAGCTTCAAGCATGAATGCAAAGTCTGCTACCCTAGGTCTTCATTCACTGTTGGCTATTCAAAATGCTCCAGTCTTCTTGTCCACTTTGGCTTCCTTCTCTACAGAGGTGCAGCTCCTGCAGATTACTGGAGGTGTCTAGGTACTTCTAGCTCTACCCTCTGGTTCCTCTTCGGTGCCCTACTGCAACCCACAATGCCCACAGGTGGTATGTTCTTGAAGAACATGGTTCTTTCCCTGTACTTCCATAAGATTAATTGTATTCCAACCAGCAGCCATTTTGTTGCCTGGTGCACACTGATTGCCATTGAGGCCCTGCCACGGTGCCAAGCAATCAGAGCTGCATTGGTACCCCCAGTATCTAAGCAAGTATGTCAGCATTTAGGATGCTTAGGAGGCTGTTCAGTGTTTCCAGTGCATGCAAAAGTGCACCAACCCCTGGGTTACTTTAGAAGTTTCATCAGGATATGTGCAGGAGAGTAGCTCTGCTCTTGAAGATCTTAATGGGGATAGAAATGTATGTTATTGGGTGCATTGGTGTAATATAATTGAGCCTGCAGCCTGGTGTACTTCATGAATCTCATCAGCACAAGAGACAACCTAACTTAAATCAAGTATCTGATAACAAAACCTGGGCATGTTAAAGCTGATTGGGTGACCTCACTGCCACTGGTCAGACTTGGGCCTTGTCTAAACATGTAAATTGCAAAGCTTTAGCTAAATCTGTTTCTAGACTAATTTAGTTAAAATGATCCAACTCTGTGTTATGGACCCTCTCATATAGGGTTGAGTCTGTTTTATATCAGTTTACCATAACCTGATTCCTTATCACTATAAACTAAGCTGAGATAAGGCACTCTTAGACTGATTGAAGATGGACATGCAGAATAATTTTGTTAAATTAGTACAACTCTCATGGGTAGACAAGGCTCTAAGTAGCATGTTTTAGCCTAGGCCACTATAGTTAAAAATTAAACAAAATTGCTATCAATTGAGTGATTAAAGGCAGAAAAGTATGACCATTTCCCGACTACCCACAGCATTTTCAAATCTTCTTTTTAAACCATGTTGGTGGCAGGGTGTCAAATGACAATCAGTGTTTGTTTGATCTTGTCCTGCCATAAATCCTAGTTCAGAGTGACATTCTATGACTTAAAAAATGAGTTGTTCCCACTAATTCTGAATGAGCAACGCTGGGTGGAATACTCTTCCGCAAAGCTGGCATTGTGTCTGGGAAGACTATGCAAGTCTTTCTTTTTAATAAGCATTTAAGATTTCAACATTCAAGCCATTGTGTGGTGCCTTTGAAGAATTCTTTGAAGCCAAGGATTGGTAAGGGGAAAATAAGAGGTAATAAACTAGAAGGCTGATGAGTCAATATCACACCTGCATTTATCTGAAATGTGTGATTCTTCCACTTTAAACACCTGTACTTCTTGTAAGTGAATATGTCGTTGTTCAAATACAAGAATCTAGGTTGCTTGGTTGTGCTTTCTAGTCACAAAACTACAGGTGCATATCTTGGGTGGGGTGAGATCCTTTCTGAGACAGTCAAGAATCCTGAGACACTTTTCTCAATTCATAGTTTCATGCATTACCAGAAGGCATGGGTTAGGACCTGTGAAATCATTCACTCTGTGAGCCCAGGTCATCATTGTACTGCATCTTGTAAATCTTTTACATCAGTGTAATGTGAGTGTAAATTGCTGCCATTCTGATGTGGTAGCATTTTACATCTACTGTGCACTGGTGTAAATGACTACACAAGGAGCAGGGCATTAGTGAATCTTGTTGTGGGTGTTTTAAGGTTCTTGCAAAAGAAACTAGGTAGCTGTTGTATTGCCAGTGTTTACACCTGTGTGGAGATGCAGTTTTTATGCTGAAAATTATCCATGCCTCAGGAAATGATCGTATTCTCAGGCACAGATAGGGTGGCAAGCAGCTTATATGCCTGGAAACTCAATTGCCCTTGCCTGTAGGAAAGTTGGCAGAAGGGAGCTAAATAAAGAGATCTCCATGAGGTTTTCCTTGCAGAGATTTCCAGAAGTGCTCCCCAATAAGGGCAGGGGTCTCCCATTAATATGGAAAGGCTTCAGGGCTCATGTAGAGATTCCTGGGAGGCTAGGGCCTTCCACATGGAACTGCTGTATCTTCACAGCAGCTCCGGCCATGTGACTTCAATGGTGCCACACTCCCAGACTCCTCTGGTCACAACTGAACTGCTTCCAGGATCCCTTTAAAGGATCCCATTGCACAGGGGGTAAGGGGGATGCAAACAAGTAACATAGCTTCAGCTAGGGATGCTTGGAAGAGTCAACATCAATGACATGCAATACAGGCATGACGCATGAAGGTCTTTCCCATACGTGAGCAATCCATTACAGAAGTGCGATGTGCCTTCTGTCTGCATAAGGGCTGACCTTCTGAACAAAGCTGCATAACCAAGGAAGAGGCACTGGAGATACCATGATGATGCATATCAACTCATTCCTGTCATAAATATGATTGACTGCAAAACTAGTTTTTCTCACTGCTTTAGCCTTAAACATTTTAATTCTAAATATGGCTTTCACCAGGAGGGGGGAAAATTATTTCAATTATTTTGCCCACATTTTTAAAATATTAAACCTCCAAAATACTGTCCCTTCCTATACCTTATGGCATTGTATTATGGGGAATGCGTTTTTATTTTTCATACATTTCTCACATAAGTAAATCTATAGAGAAAGCTTACTGATCGCCAGTATCCAGCTGCTTACAGCTTCAGGAGAAGGTCACTAACTATTCTGAAAACAAAGTACGTGATTCTTCAGCAATTTTATCATGGGGCAATCAATTTCAGTAGCTTTATGATTGAATCCTTTAATATTGTTCTGGTACAACTCCCATTCACTGAGTTAAGTTTAATATAGTACCAAGCCAGGATCTGGTGTTATTAGATGCTTTGCACAAATAACAACTATACAATTTGGTCTCTAGGTTGCAAATGAACTTAATACAACTATTTGTGTACACAAATACCAGCGTCATAAAACTTATAAATCCTAGCATTTATTCTTCCAATTTGCTTTTGTCCTTGTTCACGAAGCAGAAAGTACAAGTTGTTACTACCTTTCGTGAACAGGTTTTATATAAATTTAAAGCATTCATTTAAAAATCTCCCTTTATGAAGAACAGATAGTGACTAAAGGCAGGCACTGAAGAATTACATTGACCACACGCAGGCTTACAATTTTGCTTGGAACCTGGTTTTGCAGGCAATGTATCTCTGAACTTGAGATTGGTTGACCCCGTATATGCCAGTCCAGGTGAAGGTCCCACCTATGAGAATTGTCCAGAAAGTATGTCTTTGCAACGGGTTGGGATTAAAGCTAAATGGGAGAAAAAAATAACAGACTCAGAATATGGACAAAAATGGTGCTTCTCTCTCTGCCCCAGTTGAATTAATTCAATTGTAAACCCATGTGGATGCAGTTTAACACCTTGAAGATTGTTTAAGCTGGTCATGTTTTAGCCTAAGTATTTACAAACTTACTCCCAGAAGTTTAATCTTCCTCCATGGTAGGAATCGTTTAGAATGCGGCCGATTCCCTCTTGAACCACCACAGCACGTATAATTACAGACGAAAATCCAGCTATCATGATTCCAACCTGGAAAACATCTGTCCAGACTACTGCCTTTAGACCACCCTGTGTGAGGAATAGCAGATTCAATGTATGAAATTGAAATGCAATGATTAAGATGCAATTATAAATTTAGCAAATTCAAATTTATGGGCTAGCTCATCCCCACCTGTGGAAAATCCCCTGGGAAGGGCAGGGTGAGGTGATCTGTTTCTCTGAGCCCTAACCACTCCTGCCCCCACCTTGGCCAGTCTCTACCTGGGAGAGTAGAAAACAGTGCTACAGAGATGACCACAGCCCTTTCCACGTAGGAGTGGGCAGATCCACAGGCAGAGGGTGTTTTCCATATGCAATTTGGAGCAGGGGAGAGGATGACCTGGCCCTCTATCTTCATTCAAGTTTAATCTCAATATTTGTATGCTACATTACAGTGGAAGGTTGTTCTGTATTTTAACTAAGCAGTTATAAGAAGGGGGGTTCTTTAAAATTAACTGCCAACATACCAGTGTGCAATAGAATGTACAGACTATTCCAGTTGCGATCACTGCACCCCACAAGTCAAATCCTGTGACTGAAAAAGAGGGAAAATGTACAACTGCAAAGACTGTTTTTGAAAAAAAGTAAGTCCCTTAACCTTCAAACAGATTTATAGGTTGGTCTGATTGCCTGAAAAAAAAAAATTAGAACCATTTTAAACAGAAAAGTGGAAAATAATAACAATAGCACTGAAATGATTTGTGCACTAAAACCAAGTGACTTTGACAGACTAAGAATATAACCAACTCATAGCAACAGTTGTGATAGACTTTACAAACTGCTGAGCAATTAGAAATAATTTTGCATTTAAGGACTAATTTCCCTTTAATTAAAATTTTAACAACTAAGACTATATCCCAATGTTTCAAGCCCACGAGTTATCTCATTGACTTCAACACAATGGGATTTGTGCAGGTAGACAATAAGGGAGTCCCATTCAAGTCAGGCTAACTGAGAGTTGAATTTATCCATAAGTCTTCAATCTCTTATAAAATCTGTCACAACTACCAGACCAATATTGAAGTCTTCATTTAGGCAAATAGTCAGCAGGTGCTTGCTATGAGGGATAGCTCAGTGGTTTGAGCATTGGCTTGCTAAGCCCAAGATTGTGAGTTCAACCCTTGAGGGGGCCACTTAGGGATCTGGGGCAAAAATCAGTAATTAGTCCTGCTAGGAAGGCAGGGGACTGGACTCAATGGCTTTTCAAGGTCCCTTCCAGTTCTAGGAGATGGGTGTATCTCCATTATTCTTTTCAAGGTCCCTTCCAGTTCTAGGAGATGGGTGTATCTCCATTCTTCTTCCCTTCTTCTTAATTGGGCCCATATTTACTTATGTTGATGTCTGTCATAAAAACCTAATCATTTTATGTATTGAAAAAAATCATAACAAAATAAAACAAACTACCTTGTAAAATGTAAATTTTTCCTTTTACCTTGGTTCAGTGCCAGAGCTGGAGCATAAATAACAATTCCAGTGTATAAAATCTAAGGAGGATAAAAGAAATACTAAATCACATGAAAAGTAACTTGTTTTATACCTACTTAAACTACCGTAATTCACTTCTAGTACACATAGGGAAATGTAGCTATAGGTATACATAGAGTCTATATTACACCAGTACGGTGCAGTATTAAGTAATAATTCCTATCATTTAAAAGGAAAAAGTCAGAGGCTACCTAGTATCGCATTCTTCACGGTACACTGTTCCTAAAATGAACACTACTGTACAATGGCTCTTAAATGCCCAGGCTCACTTCAATTTTCCTGGCTTTTCTACAAAGTATCATATTGTTTAAAAAAATGCAGTAATCACATACAAATGTCATACTGCAGAAACCTGTGGAAAGAGGAAAAAATGCTGAGGCTGGCAAATACTTTGCCAAGAAATCTCTTGCAATGTTAATGGCACTCAATACACAAACATAACTCAGATTAACCAGGACTAGATTTATGCCATTAAATAGTTATTCTGGTGTAGTAATTAGGGTTTATAGCCACTGTAGGCTGCCGACACTGGAGGGTAACATGCACATACAGGGTTGTGAGTGGGTCTGATTTTTCCATCCCTCACTGGAAAGAGCTATAGACAAACAAATCTTTTCCCTTATGAGTATTATCATAATAGGACACCCAGTATCTATACCACTTATAGTAGTTTGATTTATTTATTTTAAAATCCTGTTTGCCTTTTAACTGTTGGGTCAAATTCAGCCTTGGACTTAGAGTCACAGAGTTTAAGACCACAAGGACCACCAGATCAACTAGTCTGACTTCCTGTATATCACAGGCCGCCACCACCACCACTCAGAACCTGCACACTAAACCCAACCACTGAGATTAGACCAAGGTATTGCAGCCCACAAGAGACTAGACTGTGATGTGCCACAAGCAGAGAATAGGAGGAACCCAGGTGCACCAGTGTCTGAGGCCCCTATAATGGCAGAGAAATTATTAAGTGAGATCTACCCAGATAATCCAGGCAGGTGACCTGTACCCATATGCTGCAGAGGAAGGCAAAAAACAAAAGGTCACTGCCCATCTGACCTGGGGGAAAATCCCTTCTCAACCCCACATATGGCAATCAATTATACTCTTAGCATGTGAGCAAGAATCAGCCAGCCAATCACCTGAGAGGGAAAACACTTGGTGCCACCTCAGAGCCCTAGCCATCCCCATCCAATGTCTCATCTGCAGCCATAGTCACCCCTGCTGCTTCAGAGGAAGGAGATTTAAAAAAAAACAACCCTCCAGCTGTCAGCTTGGTGTAACTCCACAAGGCCAAACACAGAGGTGTAGTTTGGAGTAAACAGGTGCAACTTCCATGGAAGTCTCTGGACTAAATTCAACAACAACATCAGCAGTGGGGTAAGTTACACACTGAGGAGTTGATTCTGCATTCACTTACACCTGTTTTATGGGATTTAATGCTACTGACTTCAGCTGAGTTCCTCCTGTTTACACAGGTATGACATCAGACTCTGGCTCATGGGTAAGTGGGAAAATATCACAACCTGCAGTTACTTGGAATTCAACAAGTGTACAAACTTACATGTATAACATACACTCCCTCCTACTGTCCTCTTGGCCTGTAACACAACAAGCAACTAACAAAAGAGGAAAATAAAGCCACTCCCCAGCTCCTTTAACTTGTACCATCGTATATCCAGCCTCCAATGGTTTACATGGATAATATTCCTATTGACCTTGGTGGGAACAGCACCTTGTTAAACCATCAACTGAATTTTCTCTTTCCCCACAGAATTCCAAACTGGTGCCATTTACAACTGTTTTGTGTACTTTGGGCCAGATTTTTGGCCCAGATATGGCTGCTTCACACTATTCCTGTAGCACAAAGAGGTCATAAACTCAGCTAAGACAGGGCTGCAGAAGAGTCCCCTGATGTTGGCAACTCCTATGCCATCCCCTTTCCACTGTCACCTCCACCAACGCCCCCCTCCCCTGGTGAAAGGGGGCCTGGTCAGGGTATCCCTACACTCCAACAATCTTTAGGTGCCAGAATGGCCCCTTGAAACTGGGGGCATCCAGGTTTAACATATAGGCTGCTCTAAATTATGTTAAGGGCCAGATTCACTCCAAGATTGGGGAAATGCAAAGGTGGCTTAAAGCCACCCTTCCCCTCCATGCTTTTCCTGAGGTGTACTGAGTATATCCCCCCCAACAGCTCAGGATCTAGCTCCACAGTGAATGCTCTATCAGTGCAAGCTACACTGTTTTGTCACTTACACCTGTTTTCCGACCAAGCTACACCTAACTTGTTGCCTTCACAAACTATAGAGTACTTGGCCAACTGCCAGCTTGGCATGGTACGGCAAACTTTTTGAGTGAGTCAGCATAGAAAAATAGCTTTCTAATGTGCAGTGAATGTTTTTCCATCTGCTTTCTGGCATCCCATACAAAATGTGTTCTTGCCACAATCAATATCAGATATTGTTTAACTTAAAAGAAGGATCAAGATCTAATCTCTTTCAACTTCTTTTTATTTAGGTTGTGTTCCTATATTAAGAAAAAATGACACACTGATGGTTATAGGACCAATAAAAATTATACCAGCAAAATGGTAAAATACTATTTTTAAAAAATCTTCCTTCTAATGATCCAGACAGTTTCAGATATAAGCTTTAGCACAGAGATATAAATATTTTCTTGGACATGTTTCTAATATGTATTGAATTATTTTTCTCTGTGGTTCATGAATAGCTTGTCCTACTTTTAGCCTTCAATTTCTTAGTGAATATTATTTTAGGGTGAGATGACATCAGTATTCAAATATATTGGTGTTCCACTATTCTCCTAGTGCTTTCTATATCTCTGAGGGGTTTGTATTGCTTTACAGGGAGGGACAAGTACCAGTGCCAAGTAGCAAGCCGCCAGCTAGCATCGCAATGTGTGTTTAGTGCAACGTTCCCTAGATAATCAGATTACTCAAGGATCCTCTGGGTAGGGAACAAAGAGCAGTACTGAACAGTGTATGGTAGTAGGAAGAACTTCCTTGTCTCTTTCTTTCATGTCAGTTTCTGATATTTCGCAATAAACTTAGCAACCGCTTACACATGACTACCAGTTACACCACACTAAAGTAATGGTAAAGGCTATTAAAGATCAAAGAACCTGTTTGAGGTTTACTTGCCGTTTGTATAATGAAGAGGATTGTCCCACAAAGACGCAGATATTTATTAAATCGAAGCTCCAAATACTGCAAAAGAGGTGAATAAACAACTTTAATGTCAAAAATTTACATTTATAGAAATGGTATTAAGAAATCTCCTGTAAGAAAAGATACTACTGTTCAGCAGAAGTAACAGTTTTTATATTCACATGGATGGTCATGGTCAACCTGATCTTGTTTTCTGCAGACATCAGTGTCATTTAGTTAAACCTGAGAGAAGCTAAATATTTACGTAGTCAGTACAAGATGGAGTACATAGAAGAGAGTTTAGTCATATATACATACATATGTAGTGCTTTCTAGCACAGGTGTCTTAAAGCACTTTACAGATAATAGTTGTACATTGTGACTGGATAAAATCCAGCAGTTGTTATGCCTTTAGCTACAATCCTAACTAGTTTTGAGTGAATATAATTTTTTTTATTGGGAGGAGGAAGAAAGAGTTATCTCTACCCTCTTTGAAAACTGCTGAGATTTTCATTTGCACCGGAACAACTGCCTGAGATGGGCAGAAGGCTTTCAGTTTAACTGGGTCATCTAAATCTGGATCACCTGCTACTGTAACACCATCAGCAGCACTTGCCCGAGGCATTCTCTTTCTGTTAGCGTTATACATAAACCCAATCTGGGATTGTGTATAATAATAAATTATTAATAATAATACCCAGATCTTATACAGCATAAATAGGGCCCTACCAAATTCATGGTCCATTTTGGTCCATTTCATGGTCATAGGCTTTTAAAAATAGTAAATTTCATGATTTCAGCTATTTAAATCTGAAATTTCATGGTGATGTAATTGTAGCGGTCCTACCCCAAAAAGGAGTGGTGGTGGGGTCGCAAGGTTATTGTAGGGGCCATTATGGTACTGCTACCCTTACTTCTGTGCTGCTGCTGGCAGTGGTGCTGCCTTCAGAACGGAGTGGCCAGAGAGCAGTGGCTCTTGGCCAGAAGCATGGTATGGTATTGCCACCCTTACTTCAGCGCTGCTGCCTGCAGAGCTGGGCCCTCAGTCAGCAGCCACCATTCTCAGGCCACCCAGCTCTGAAGGCAGCAGAGCAGAAGTGAGGTGGCATGGTATGGCATTGCCACCTTTACTTTTGCCAGATGCTAGTGGGGTGCTGCCTTCAGAGCTGGGTGCCCGGCCAACAGCCACCGGTTTCCGGCCACCCAGTCTGAAGGCAGCACAGAAGTAAGGGTGGCAATACCACGATCCCCCCTAAAATAACTTTGTGACCCCTCTGTGACTCCCCTTTGGGTCAGGACCCCCAATTTGAGAAATTCTGGTCTCCTCCATGAAATTGGTATAGTATAGGGTAAAAGCACACAAAAGACCAGATTTCTCAGGGGGTTCCATGATGTGTTTTTCATGGCCGTGAATTTAGTAGGTGTGGTAAGATAAGGCCTGGAAACATAAACCCTTGTATCAAAGGCCCGGCATACTATGAGACCTAAGGCCTGGACTAAAGTAATGGTCAAGACTTTGCCAACATAAAACAAAGTTAAGCTGTGAGCCAGAGGCAGCTCCTGCTCGCAGAAGCTGGCAAGAAGAAGGCTGATGCTGCAGTTATACACGTACCTGAGCACTAAGCACTAGTAATATAAATATGTGCCAGGATGGTACCAGAACAGTCCAGGACTAGCACATTCCACACAGATAACAAGGAAGACATGGTCCTAAAGGATAACATGATTGAGAGAGCTGTTTTGTTCGAACCAACGTGTACAAGGTGATAGGCAGGACCTTACTATGTAGAGGGGTTGCACCTCAACACATCAGGAGTGATGTGTAACTTGCCTGTACCTGTGTATAAGAATTCACCCCCGAGGAGTTGTCTTGGTCCAGCCTAAGGGGCAGTGGAGAGTCCTGCCACTGACTGAGCCGGTCCATTGTCAGGTGGCACATATTCGTAGTATGTCCTGTAGAGTCTGCAGGAAACTATTAGTGTGTTTCATTGGCAATAAACCTGGCCGGGTGCCTTCATACCTTATCGAAGTCTGTGGTCATTGGGGGTTCTGTCAGGGTCTGCTGTGTCAGCTATCTGCAGAGCCGGGGCAGCGCGCACACACACACACACACACACACACACACACACACAAAACTGGGGGTTCTGTCAGGGTCTGCTGTGTCAGCTATCTGCAGAGCCGGGGCAGCGCGCGCGCGCGCGCGCACACACACACACACACACGGGGCAGTGCGCGCGCACACACACACACAAAACTGTTATCAACATTTTGCACAGCAGAGCACCACACCGGTGACATCTGACAACAGTAGGGCCCTAAGCTTGAACCACAACCTTCTGCCTACAGTGTCGGCTAAGACTCAAGAACCTAAACTAACAGTCAATCTTGGCTTCATTTGACTTTTTACCTTGAAATTTCATTCCCTTGTCTTAACAGAAACATCCATGTACAGTTGGGAAAAGGAGATCTCCTTTACCCACCAATCTGATCAATCAAGGTAGATACAAATATCTCATTATTTCAAAGTGCTGGCATTCATCTTTGAGTCTTTGCAATTGTTTAAACAGCACTTGAATTTTGAATGGATGCGTACAGAGAAGCAGGGTTTCACTCTTCGGTGAACAAAAAGTGTTTGCACTATAGCAGTCTGCTCATACTATCAGTGCGGAGAATGAACTTAATAGCTGCACTATAATAATATCGCATTTTTTACTGGTCCTTTTCAGGAGTTAGTGTCTAGTCAGAAGTAAGGGCCCAAAACGTATGTGTTGTAAAGTCAACTTGAAGCAGCTAGAGATTTGTACAGGAGAACTCCCCCTATGTTGAAGAGAATCTAATGGAGGCTGTTCTTCTGCGTCCTGTGCAGAAACTTCATGGCTTGGTGTAAGAATAGGCAAGACGCAAGAAGAGTGAAGGGGTGATGTCAACAAGACTCCCAGTTCCCCATGGATGCTAGATCTCTCAGGGACTTTATGCCAGAGGTCTAAGTTAAAATTGCCTCTGTGCAGCTTCACCTCACTGGGCTGGGATGCAGTGGAAAATCAAGCCCTAATTTTCTAAAGCCATATTTTGGCACCTAAGTAAAGAAGTGGCCTGACTTTCACATATGCTGAGCACCTGCAGATCTCATTGTATAAGTACTATGGAAAATCCAGTCGCTGCTATTTAGGGCCCTGATCCAGAGATCTATTTGCAAGAGGAAGTCCCAATGAAATCAGTAAGACTGTTCATATGCTTGACTGTTCATACGGGTGTCTAAATGGATTGGGCCTTTGTGCCTCAAGATGGATTTAGGAACTTAAGTTGAAGCAGGCACCCAGGATTGGGAGTTTTGGCTTCTATTTTAGAGGGCTTTTCTTTGTGTTTTATTATTTATTCCAAATCAACCAATCTGTGCAAAAATAAATCCCCAGTTTGGATTGAAAATCTGGAGGGCTAACAATCTCCAGGAGCAAACCCATGTGGAATGAGTCTACTGAGACAGGAGTTCTTGGGGGTGGGGAAGAGACCCTGCCATGGCCTCTGCAAGGGGGAAATATCAATTGTAAGAGGAGGCTAGTAGAGAGGCAAGGCCATGTAGGGGACGCTGCTGAGAGACATAGCGGCACAGCGGATCGATATGGAGGACACAGAGAGGATGCCGAATGGGCTAGTGCTCCCTAAGCGGGAGAAGGCGGCAGCCCCGCTTACCTCGTAGGTGCTGGTGATCCCCAGCCTGTAGAAGACGGGCAGGAAGACCTCGGCGCTGATGAGCACCACCACGAAGTAGGTGATGGCGAAGATGCAGAATATGGCCCCGAAGCGGTAGATCTCCGCCGGGGTGCCCAGCACGGTAACCGCCGACATGAAGCTGGCGGTGAGGGACAGCGCCACGGGCAGGGCGCTCATGCTGCGGCCGCCCATCAGGAAGTCCTTGGAGGTCTGCTGGCCGCCGCCCGCGAAGGCGTAGTACACGCCGATGACCGCGGAGACGAGCAGCATGGCCCCGAACACCACATAGTCCCACACGGTGAAGTGCCCGATGCTCATGGCCCGAGCCGCACTGGCGCTCGCAGCGGAGGGGGTGTGTTTAACTCTGGAGGCGAGGGCCGCTCCGGGGGTCGCTACTCTGGGCTATGGCCGGCAGCCAGCGATTCTCGATCTGCGCGCCCTGTGCCCGGCGCTGCGCGCCCCGCTCTCAGTGCGTTCTGTACCCGACTCTGCGCGCCCTTTGCTCGGCTCTGCGCGCCCCACTCCTGTGCGCGCCTCGCTCTCAGCGCGCTCTGTGCCCGACTCTGCGCGCCCCGCTCTCAGCGCGCCCTTTGCTCGGCTCTGCGCACCCCACTCCTGTGCCTGGCTGTGCGCGCCCCGCTCTCAGCGCGCCCTGTGCCCGGCTCTGCGCGCCCCGCTCTCAGCCCGCCCTGTGCCCGGCTCTGCGCGCCCCGCTCTCAGCGCGCCCTTTGCTCGGCTCTGCGCGCCCTACTCCTGTGCCTGGCTGTGCGCGCCCCGCTCTCAGCCCGCCCTGTGCCCGGCTCTGCGCGCCCCGCTCCTGTGCCCGGCTCTGCGCGCCCCGCTCTCAGCGCGCCCTGTGCCCGGCTCTGCGCGCCCCGCTCTCAGCGCGCCCTGTGCCCGGCTCTGCGCGCCCTTTGCTCGGCTCTGCGCGCCCCACTCCTGTGCGCGCCTTGCTCTCAGCGCGCCCTGTGCCCGACTCTGCGCGCCCCGCTCTCAGTGCGTTCTGTACCCGACTCTGCGCGCCCTTTGCTCGGCTCTGCGCGCCCCACTCCTGTGCGCGCCTCGCTCTCAGCGCGCTCTGTGCCCGACTCTGCGCGCCCCGCTCTCAGCGCGCCCTTTGCTCGGCTCTGCGCACCCCACTCCTGTGCCTGGCTGTGCGCGCCCCGCTCTCAGCGCGCCCTGTGCCCGGCTCTGCGCGCCCCGCTCTCAGCGCGCCCTGTGCCCGGCTCTGCGCGCCCCGCTCTCAGCGCGCCCTGTGCTCGGCTCTGCGAGCTCCGTTCTCTGCGCTTCCGTGCGCTTTTGAGTGCCCCAGACCCGCTGGGGGCTCAGGGGACCATTCTCTGCTCCCCTTACCGGTGCCGGTCCCTCGGCGCACGTGGGCTCAGCTGCGCGGCCGCAGAGCTGGGAACACCAAGAGCCGTGACCAAATAAAAGTCCCAGGTGAGTGGTTGACAGAAAGCAGCTCAGCGGAGGAGCAGAAGGTGCATGCCCAAGATCCACCTACCTCTGCCTCCTCCCAGCGCGGTATCGCGTGGGCACACTATGGGAGAGCAACCCCGGAGGGAGATTAGCTGTTAAGTGTCTCTCTCAGCTCTTGCGCGAAGAATATTGCGTCTGGCTTTTATCAAGAGGGAGGGGGCTTTAGAAGGTGCTAATATGACCTCAGCCCTATCTCGCTGGCGGCACAGCGTCATTCATTTCAACATACTTGTCCCTCTCATCCCTGATTAAGAGGTTTCCGGGTTGGAGGAAATCAGCCCGCCTTCAAAACACTCACCTGCTTCTTCCCAGCACTTGCCGGGAGTTCCTGCTATTATGTGCCCCACAGCCCCCAAAAGGCCTGGAGGAGTTCTGTATGGCTGCTTGTATGGCAGCCTGTTCCAGAGATCAGTGGTTTTCAACCGGTGGTCCCTGGACCCCTGGAGGTCCACAAACTATGTTTAAGATTTCCAAAGGGGTTTGCACTTTCATTACAAGTTTTTTTAGGAGTCCGAAAATGAAAAACAACGTTGAAAACCACTGCTCTAACATGTAGCCATTATCTACAATCCTGTATTTTTCAATACTACTGCCTAGGTGTTGTTTCCCTACAGCAAGGCAAGTAGCAAACCCTTTGATAGTCAGACACCCATTCAATACATCTTCCCTTTCCCCCATACTCAGGTAACCTCAGGATCAACAGTGCCACTAGTTAAGATATCTTCTTAGAATGAGACTGCTCACCAACAGGCACCTTCATCAACAGCATTTGGTCGCCGGGAGAAATAAATAGTGCCCTTTCCATTCCCAGGAAGTTTTCTAGCATTCCATATTCAGATAAAGATATTGGCATCGGGTTTCCCAAAAGAAATAAGATAAGACATTTTTAATAACTGCAACCCTGCAAATTAAATCTTTAATATGACTGGGTTATATGAGGACATTACTTTCTAGCTGTATGAAGCCCTAAAGTGGTTGGTTGAGTGTTCTAATGGTTTACATGGCACTAGAATGGATTTCCTTAGATTTGGCACATTAGGGCCTCTTTGAACTATTCAAAATTGTGTCAGTTCGTGGGACTTTCCTTTGAAGTGTTTGCACATGCAGTCTTCAAATAATGAGTGTCTCACCATGGAAAGGATTTACTAGCAATAGATGGAGCTTTCTACTTCACTCCTACCAGATATTATCAACAGGTAACCAGAAGCGGCGCCAGGGTTTTTGGCGCCGTAGGCGCAGGGCCAGCTCGCCGGTCCCGCAGCTCCTGTGGACCTGCCACAGGCGTGCCTGCGGATGCTCCACCGGAGCCGCGGAACCAGCAGACCGTCTCAGGGATGCCTGCGGGAGGTCCACCGGAGCAGTCTGCTGCCCTTCCAAATCCTGGCGCCCTAGGCGACCGCCTAGGTTTCCTAAATGGAAGCGCTGGCCCTGCAGGTAACATTTTCAACAATACCTATGTGACTTAAGAGCCTAGAGTTGACTTTCAATTAGACTGTAGAATTCTAAAGAGACAAGGTGGGTGAGGTAATGTCTTTTACAGCAACAACTTCTGATGGTGAGAGAGACAAACTTTCGAGCTTACACAAGGCCTCTTAGTCAGTTAGGTACTGTTGAAAACTTGAAGGGACATCTCTGGTCCCAATCGTCTTTTGCAGGACACTGAAATGGCTGTTTGACTACAATTCCCTACACCAGAGGTAGGCAACGTATGGCACGGGTGCCAAAGGCGGCACACGAGCTGATTTTCAGTGGCACTCACACTGCCCGGGTCCTGGCCACCAGTCCGGGGGGCTCTTCATTTTAATTTAATTTTAAATGAAGTTTCTTAAACATTTTTAAAGCCTTATTTACTTTACATACAACAATAGTTTAGTTATATATTATAGACTTAGAGAGAGAGACCTTCTAAAAATGTTAAAATGTATTACTGGCACGCGAAACCTTAAATTAGAGTGAATAAATGAATATTCGGCACACCACTTCTGAAAGGTTGCTGACTTCTGCCCTACACTATTTCCCCATATCTAATTACTAGCTGAGCATCACTCTGTTCAAACATCTCGCACAATATCATGTTATAGAATCTTCACCGGCTCTCTGTTTACTAAAAAATAAAATTCTGAATCCATAATACTGCATTTCTACAAGGTTTTTTTAATCCAACCAAGCTTTCAGTGGCTGCTGAGTGTTGGTTATATTTTGAAAGTGCTCGCAAAGCATGTGTGTAAGGATATCAATGTCCATCCATAAAAATAGTATTTATATTTTTTTTAAAAACTCAATTATGATGAAAACCTTTCAAAACAAACACTTTTTTCACAGAAATTTATTCTTAAATGGGATTAGAGTCTGCAAAGTGCTATCAGAGAGCGCGCATTAGAGGTCTGCTTGGGCCTAATTTTAAGGCATGATCTGGACCTGAACCCAAGCTGAGCACAGCAGACCTGAACCCAGCCCAAGCATGTTGAGCTGTTTTCACAACTGACCTGACCCAAACCCAACACTTCCCCCCAAAACTGTGTCAGTGCTGCTGACCCATTCTTGGGGTTCAGCCTGAAGGGGTCTTCCCACTCCTCCCACCCTGGGCCTGTCAACTGTCCCCAGCTGCCTCCTGCCCATGTGGTCAATGCAGCAGTAGCTGCATGCAGCATATCTCACTCCTGCCAGCCACCACTGCCTGATTGCACTGTGTATGCTGGGAAGTGGGAGGCTCTGCGACTCATTGGCATGCTTGGGCCTCAGCACACCGAGTACAGCAAGGTGACAGCAGCTGGCAGAAGTAGGGCATGCAGTCACCGCCACGCCAACCCCATGGACAGAAGGAGATGATCAGAGACAACCCAAACCAAGGGGGTTGGGTTGTTTTCAGACCTGGCCCAACCCGAACCCAACATTTGTAGTCTGGGCCAGTTGGGTTGGGGTTGAGGCTGGGTTGCAAGGCTCTGCTGTGCATGGAGTTCTGTCAGCTGAACTCAGGATTAGGGCTGGCTGAAAGACAAGGATTCCACTTTGCAAAACTTCGTGAGGTTTTGAAAACTGTTTGCACTGGAAGAAAAACAGACCTTCTGAATTTTCTTGGTGAAAAAACGCAAGTGCACATGAGAGCAGCCCCACCTCCAAATAGCCAATAGCCTGAGGATTAAGGCACTTAACTGTGGTGTGGGAGCCCCATTTACAAGTCCCTGTTCTACCTGATTGAGAGCAGGGACTTGAATCTGGGTCTCTTACATCCCCGCTGGATGTCCTAAACACCAGGGTAAAGAGTCAGTCTCTCTCCCTCTGGAGTCAATGAATATTTCATTATTTATACAAAGTGGGAACAGCGCCAAGTGGGTTGGGGGATGGGGAGGGTGAGCAAGAGAACTGACTGAATCTATAGCCCCTAGCCCTCCGAACAAGACACTGCGCTGCGGTCTCTCTCGCTCTCTCTTTCTGAAATCCTGGACCTGGGAAAGTTTCCTGATGAAAGTTTTGTCAAAACTGTGACATTACTGCTAAAAGTTTTGATTTTAATGAACCGGCATTTTCTGATGGTAAAAGAAACCCCATTACCTTGGAAATTTCCCAACCACCTTGTGACACAGAGAGCTGGAAAACAGCAACTGAACCCATGTTCTGGTCTCTGATTAACCAATTAGGCCCCAGGAGAGGGCCTGGTTAAGGAGAGGCATTCCTGATTTCCAGATCAGCTTGGGGTTGGGCAGCTAATGAGCTAATAAGCCCATTAACAAGGAGAGTGGATAAAAAAGCACAGGAAAGAAGCAACAGAGGGAGAAGCAGTAGCTGGCCCAGTCCCACATGACCAAACGGAGTTCTTCTGGAGGAGATACCTTTCTATCCCACCTGCCCTCTGGAGAATGGGCAGTGAAGTTGAATGACATTGTAAATACTGTGACTGCACTAGTGTTGAAAAGATGGCAGAGTGAAACACTGTAAATAAACTGCATAGTGGAATCTACAAAAGGGAAGGTCTCAGAGCACTCTGTGTGAACCCCTCCCCCAGCTCTATTCAGGATGGGTATAAACAACCGTCTCTCTTACAAATACACCTCTGTGTGCTGTATTCATACCTCTTGTGTTCGTAGTGATTGTTTGTTTTTGTTAGCATATTATAGGACATACGAATGATAGCCCAGATAAACAAAGCATCAGCTGTACCATCTTTATGCATGGCTGTAAATCTATTTAGTTATGCTTTATTGCACTGTGTCATATCAACATATATATTATAAGTCAAACCACTGTTGTGAAACTCAAGCTGAGCTATGAGGAAATCTCTTACAGCATTCAACTCTTGTAGGTGTGGTTTATTTTTCTGAGGAAGCTGATTTTCAGATATCATAAAGGTGCAGAAGGACAATCATAAATCCTCTTTCTTGGCTATTTGAGCCTTTTTGAAATATTTTCAATAAATGGATATCAGACCAATCTCCTGAATCAGAGTAAATCAACCAGGGCAGCGCTATTGAATTCAGTGGCACTGATTCTTCTCACCCAAACTAATGCAAACCAAGAGTAACTCCATGGGAGCCAATGGAGTTACACTTGTGTAAGAGGAGGCTCAAGCCCATTTGCTCTTTCTCATTGGTACTGTGTAAACATAACTGGTTGTCAAGCAGAGAGACAGCCCATTTCATAGTTATCCTATGGCCACTTTGCATCACCTACATGGGCACAAAGCAGCCATATATCCCTTCACACCCTCCCCACAACACACCTGCTGCAGGAGACTTGGCTCTGTGACTTCTCCTCTTGCAAGAGCCCATGGGATAGGGTGCATTCCAGGTTGGGTCAAGATTGGGAGGGTGTTGGACAAGGCAGTCTTGTGCCCCATCCCTTTCCCTGGGCCCAAGTTAAGGCAACCTTCAGGTTAGCCCTAATCAGGGCCAGATCCCATACTGGCCCTTGGCAGGGCTGGGGTCACAAACCAGCTCCATGCCTGCCTCAGATTTTGCCTCAGCACAGGGCTTTCTTCCATCTTCAGACTATGGTGATGGGGTCACTAAAAGTATCTAGACTGATTGGCTAGACCAGGATAAGCATCAGAATCAGGGTTACTGAGGATGAAGTGCAAGTAAAGCCAGTGGGAGCCGCGATCGGCTGAACTTGTAGGCATGGTAGGTAAACAAAACGGGCTGCTGATCCCTGGTGTAGTTGAAAGCTGGGTGTTGGCAAAGGCTGTTCCTAAAATCCTTAAAATGGACTAGGAGAGCAATGGAAACCAGACGTACAGCTTGCCAGCTATATAACAACATTCATGGTTAGATCTGGCAGATCAGGAGCAAACAAAGTTTAAATTATAATGTTGTTCTGAAAAATAACTCAAATGTATGTGTGTCTGTCAAGTTGAAGATCAGTTCACAAATAAAGAAATGTTTGTTCTAACTATCTGTCCTACAAACACTGAACTGGGATGTGAAAGTCAAGCTGTGTTCTTTTCTGTTTCACAAAATGCCAATCCATCTAAAGCGAAACATTTCGTGGAAATGTCACCTTTGATGAAAATTCATTTTGAAATGAAAATTGTAAAAGAGCATTTGATAAGGTCAGAATGTTCCATTTCAACCTTTTCAGGATGAAATGTTTTGAATTTTCATTTTGAAACAACTTTTCACTTCAATTTTTTTTGTTTTATAGTATAGAACATAAAATGAAAAATATATTTATAAAATAGCTACAATCAGAACAAATATTTTGATTTTTGTCTCAATACAACCTTTGGACCTGACACCTATTTTTTCTTCAGAATTTTGGTTCATGTGAGATTTCAAAATATATTGTTTTTATTCCATTCTGGAATGGAAGAAATTTTGAAATCATGAAAACAAAAACCAAAAAAATCTGGTTCCTGCACTGCTTTACTTGCACATCATCATCAGTAACCCTGATTCTGAGGTAGTTACAGTCCAGCTGAAGATCACTGATCAGAGGTCAATGATGATGTTTTGTGCCCCTGAACATTATTTGCCATTTGGTTCTGCTTTGATCTATCCTGTTAGCTATATTTGACCATACATTATTGTTTTGAATGACTAACACAGTAGCCAGTTACCCACAAACCAATACTGAGTGAGTTTATCTTAATTCAATTTAAATGAATGGAAAAGGCTGCATTTAGATACCTTGTTATACTCGTTTTATCGGGATGTTTTAAAAAATCATTAATAAAAAGAAAATGAAAAATATTTTTAGCAAATTGCTGAAATAACTGTGCATATAATTTTTCTGCTCTTCCATTAATGGTCTTTGGACATTTCAAAATGCCCCAGCAGTGGGTACTAAAAGGAAATATATAATCATTACTATTCATTGTGGAATTAGGATCAGCTCTCTTAAGAAAGTATCCGCTTGGCAGCTGTATTTTTAGAACTAGGACTTTCCTTTACAGGGATTTCCTGTATTTTTCACTCTCTTGTTGCCAAGTAATTGGATTTGCAATTCCAGCAAAAGCATAGTGGAACATTTAAAAGTCACTTTCTCACAGACTACATTCCATCTGTGTCCAGTAATAATATGGAATAGTCATCTAGGGCTTTTTGTCTTCAAAGTCCGTCATACACAACAACTAATTAAGCACTGCAACAAGTATGGATCTGACCTTGCATTTTTTTGCACCTCCAATACTCTGGCTAAATGAAATGGGAATGTTGGGTGTGGATTAAATTAAGGAACAACAGTTTATAGGGATGGAGAAACTCAGGCCCTAATCCAGCAAGTACTGCAATAGGATTATTCACATGCTTAAAATGCCCTTTTGAGTCCTTTCCTGGATTGAGGCCTAAGGAAGAGAGACAAAGGCCCAGATCCACAAGGTATTTAGGCTGTGCAATGTGAAGTATGATGGTGCCTAACTTTTATGCACCTAGAGCAGGAATCGGCAACCTTTGGTGGGCCAGGCCGGTTTGTTTACCTGTCGCGTCCACAGGTTCGGCCGATCGCAGCTCCCACTGGCCACAGTTCACCGCTCCAGGCAAATGGGGGCTGCAGGAAGTGGCAGCCAGCACATCCCTCGGCGCACACTGCTTCCCGCAGCCCCCATTGGCCTGGAGTGGCGAATCATGGCCAGAGGGAGCCACGATCGGCCGAATCCGTAGATGTCACAGGTAAACAAACTGGCCCGGCTCACCAGGGTGCTTTCCCAGGCAGGCCGCGTGCCAAAGGTTGCCAATCCCTGATCTAGAATCACAAGACCAACACTTCAATCTGCAAAGCCTCAGTTAGGTGCCTAGGCTTCCTGTACAATGAATGGGGAAAGAAGGTGTCTTAGACTGCAATCCACAAAGGCAGCATGCTAGGTAGGGTGCTGCTTAAGCTAGCCAATGGAAGATGCCAATGAGTGAGTGCTAAGCTCCACCCCTCTCCCAGAGACTAGCGCCCAAGTCTGGTTTGCAGGGAGCGAACGCCTATCACTGCTAGTGATCTATGAACTGGGAGAAGATGTGTGTTTAACTGCCTAGGTGGTATGCAGGATCCTGATCCTGTAGATGGCCTTGAGCATGTCTGCTGGATTGGTCTCCTCAGGTGAGTTCATACAAAACAGCTGGGATGGGGTGGGGTGAGGCAGAGAGAAGGAATACTTCATAGTCTAATGCAATGGTGGGCAACCTGCGGCCCATCCGGGTAATCTGATTGCGAGTTGCAAGATGCTTTGCTGACCTTGACAATCTGCAGGCACTGCCCCTTGCAGCTCCCAATGGTCATGGTTTGCCGTTCCTGGCCAAAGGGAGCTGCGGGAAGCGGCGGTCCAGAGGGACAGGCTGGCCACCGCTTCCCACAGCTCCTATTGGCTGGGAACGGCAAACCGGGGCCACTGGGAGCTGCAGGGGGTCATGGCTGCAGACGGTCAATGTCAACAAAATGTCTCACGGCTTGCAATCAGATTACCCTGATGGCCTGCAGGCTGCCCACTACTGGTCTAATGATCCCTGTTCAATCCCTTCTCCCCTCAGGAGGCGGCAGGGGGCGGATTTAAACCAGGCCTCTCCCATCCTGGATGAGTACTCTATACACTAGGGTAAAGGTTATAAGTGCTCAGAGGTTGCCTACTAGATCAGGCTTCCATATGCAATTTAGGTGGCCAAACATGTAACTATCCAGGCTTGTGTCCCACTGGGGCTTAGGTGGGAGATAGAGGCCTCCCTGTGCATGGAGGAAAAAACTTTGGTGTGGAGTGAATTTAGGCACCTACAGAGTTAAGCACCTGCAGAGCAGGAACATAAGAACATAAAAACAGCCATACTGGGTCAGATCAAAGGTCCATCCAGTCCAGTATCCTGTCTATCAACAGTGATCAATGCCAAGTGTCCCAGAGGGAGTGAACCTAACAGGTAACGATCAAGTCATCTCTCTCCTGCCATCCATCTCCACCCTCTGACAAACAGAGGCTAGGGGACACCATTCCTTACCCATCCTGGCTAATAGCCATTAATGGACTTAACCTTCATGAATTTATCTAGTTCTCTTTTAAATCCTGTTATAGTCCTAACCTTCACAACCTTCTCAGGCAAGGAGTTCCACAGGTTGACTGTGCGCTACATGAAGGAGAACTTTCTTTTATTTGTTTTAAACCTGCTGCCCATTAATTTCATTTGGTGGCACCTAGTTCTTATGTTATGGGAACAAGTAAATAACTTTTCCTTATTCTCTTTCTCCACACCACTCATGATTTTACATACCTCTATCATATCCCCCCTTAGTCTCCTCTTTTCCAAGCTGAAAAGTCCTAGCCTCTTTAATCTCACCTCATATGGGACCTGTTCTAAATCCCTAATAATTTTAGTTGCCCTTCTCTGAACCTTTTCTAATGCCAGTATATATTTTTTGAGATGAGGAGACCACATCTGTATGCAATATTCAAGATGTGGGTGTGCCAGGGATTTATACAGTGCAATAAAATATTCTCCGTCTTATTCACTATCCCTTTTTTAATGATTCCTAACATCCTGTTTGCTTTTTTGACTGCCACTGCACACTGCATGGACATCTTCAGAGAACTATCCATGATGACTCCAAGATCTCTTTCCTGATTAGCTGTAGCTAAATTAGCCCCTATCATATTGTATGTATAGTTGAGGTTATTTTTTCCAATGTGCATTACTTTACATTTATCTATATTACATTTCATTAGCCATTTTGTTGCCCAATCACTTAGTTTTGTGAAATCTTTTTGAAGTTTGTCACAGTCTGCTTTGGTCTTAACTATCTTGAACAGTTTAGTATCATCTGCAAACTTTTCCACCTCACTGTTTACTCCTTTCTCTAGATCATTTATGAATAAGTTGAATAAGATTGGTCCTAGGACTGACCCTTGGGTAACACCATTAGTTACCCCTCTCCATTCTGAAAATTTACCATTTATTCCTACCCTTTGTTCCCTGTCTTTTAACCAGTTCTCAATCCACAAAAGGATCTTCCCTCTTATCCCATGACAACTTAATTTACGTAAGAGCCTTTGGTGAGGGACCTTGTCAAAGGTTTTCTGAAAATTTAAGTACACTATGTCCACTGGATTCCCCCTTATCCATACATTTGCTGACTCCTTCAGAGAACTCTAATAGATTAGTAATACATGATTTCCCTTTACAGAAACCATGTTGACTTTTGCCCAACAATTATGTTCTTCTATGTGTCTAACAGTTTTATTCTTTACTATTGTTTCAACAAATTTGCCCAGTACTGGTGTTAGATTTACCAATCTGTAATTGCCGGGATCACCTTTAAAGCCCTTTTTAAATATTGGTGTTACATTAGCTATCTTCCAGTCAGGAGTTTTGTGGATTGAAGTGGTGCCTAAATACAGGACTGAGGCAGCTAAGTACCTTCATGGATTGCATGCTAGAAGCTTAAATACCTTTATGGATCTTGGCCAAAGTGACTAGTGTGAGACCGCAGAGGAGGAATTAGCACTGGAACTGAGAAATACTGCACGGGCAGGAGGGGAAATCAAATATTAAATTGACATTTTTAATTAATTAACTTTGACTGCTCTTCTGTTTTGCTTTCCACTGATATTCTGTCAAATAAGTTTTGCTAGCAAATTGATTTTAAGATCAATTGCTCAAATAGTCTGAGAAAGCATATTTCAAATTGCATAACCAGCCAACAAAAATGCACATTCTACAATCAAAATGTGCACTGTTGCTGATTAATTAAATACATTATCAATCAGGGAACAGAGATTGTACTACATGATGCATGTAAGTCACTGACACAGCTTGAACGTTAAATATTTGTAATAAACTTCTCATGAAAGATCTGCAGCCCAATAATTATTCTGCTATTAATTTAAAATAACAAATAAATATGAGAATTTCACAATTTGTTCATGGACAATTCAAAAACGGATAAAGATACAACATGCATAATTATACTGTGTACTCACACTATAAGTAAAAGTGGGTCATTGTACTGTGCAGACCCCATGCACCTCTCTCACCTTTCGCTGAAGTGATGAATTAGTTACATGTTTGAACTTTATCCTCTTGGCTTTAGGATTTCTTGTTTATTTAAGGTTTTTAATTTTATAGAGATAGATTTACAATTCAACCAGTGCGTTAACTTGAGGTTAATGAACTAGAAAGAGCTGACAAATGTTCACCAGAAAGATAAATGAAAAAGTGAGTCTCAATGTGGCATTTTCCTTGGTTTCCTCTTCTATTTTTTTCCGCTTCTTTCCCTTGCTATCCCGACAGTCTCTACTGAATCTGTCTCTATCCATCGGTAATTTTGTGATTAGTCAGGGGACAGGAATAAGTACTCCCATGCTCTGTCCCCAGTGACCTAACACTTCACCTTTTTGTGATTTATCCTATTAATATTTCCAAATGTCTCTTTCACCAACTTTGTAGTCTCCCTTCTGTCTGACTCTAACCCTTCAACCTGTCCCTTTAACTCCTACTCCATAAGCCTCTTGTCCTCCTTCACTCCTTCCTTCATTTTCTCCTTCTCCATTAGCTCTAACTACTCTCTCTCCTCTGGCTCCTTTTCTTCTGCCTAAATGAACGTTCCCCCAATACTTATCTTGCAAAACATTCTCTCAGACATACTTTTCCTCTCTAACTGCCACCATCCTTCCTCTCTTTGAGTGAGCTATCTGCTCCCACTGACTATGATCCCTCTCCTCTAACCCATTTCTTGATCCTCATCACTCTGGCTGCTGCTCTCTGTCAGTCCACCTCCTTCCCAAGGGCACTCCTAGTGGGAATACACGGGTGCATATTGTTTGAGGTGTATATGTGAATAGGAGATCATGTGTTTGCAAATCTGTTATATGTTTAGATGTATCAACCCTGTTCTTGAGTAAATCAGTTGTTCCTTCCAACACACACAATGGAGTCCAAAGAAAGGAGGTAAGACCCAAGACCTTCTGTTTAGTGTTCTGATCTGTTCATCTGTAAAAATTCCACCAGATGTTCTCCTAGTACATTCAGTTATGGGAAGGATTTTATGGTGTCAACCACAACTAGGAAAATGGAAGAGAGAAGAAGGGGCAATATGGGCTGGGAAGAAGAAGAGAGTAAACAGAGAAGCAAGAATCAACAGTTCAAGAAAGGAAGAGAGAAACAGTGGTAATAAGAGGGGGAAAAAGCAAGAAGAGGGGTGCTCAAGCTAGAGAAAAAATATGAAAGGGGTCAAATAGAGAGTAACAAATAAGGTAAAACATAAAGAGAATTAAAAATGCAAATTAAGGAAAAGAGAGATAAAGAGGAAAAATAGAAGTGAAGTGAGTACATGGGCCCATCCCCCAGTTGATGGTTCAGATCTCCAGTGATGCTAGTTTGCACCTGGAACCCTGGGTTTGGTAGGGCAAAGGGTGGGTTTATGCCTCTTTTACACCCATACATTGCCTTGGAACCCATTAGATGACGGAAATATAGAGTAGTCTCAAAGGTCATTCCAGCAGCTGGATACTGTAATAGATCAAGAATAGTTTGTAATATCCCGGACAAACTTTTCTGAATTAAGATAAACTTTATTGGATTAGGGTTAAGACCTTTGGAATTTATCTTATTTCAAGTAGTGTATGTACTATTGTGGCATTGAATAGAACTTCTCTAGCAGGCAGGGTCAATGCAATCTCTGGAAAGTATGAGGAAGTTCAAAGGTTTATTCTGAAAAATACCCCTGAAGTGGATTTCATTAAGAAATATCAGGAGGGGAGGGAATGCAAATTCTCTCTCTCTGAAGACACCTTTTCGAAGGTACACCTTGGGAAGAAAAACTCTTTGTGTACTAATTACCTACTTCTGGGATCTCCAGTTCAAAGACCTTCTGATCTGTATTAAAGGGTGGGCTAAACTTGTCATAGATGTGCTTGTTCTGAGCTGAAGCTGTGCAGGACTCCCCGAAGAGGGGAGAATCCGGCCAGAACCCCTATTAGAATTGGTATGGTGTCTGGTAAGCTTATTAGCATGCGTGTAGGTTCTTTTAATGATTTTAATGTGTTTTCTCTAATGCTTTGTATTTTAAGAATAAAGTAAACTTGCTTAGGGCATGTCATGTGGTAACTTACCGCTGTAGAATTACTCTAGTTTCTGAAGAGAAAGCCAACAGGTCTTTTCAGGCAGACTGCCTTTGCTAGGAAACACAGTGAAGCCGGGGAACTGGTCAGCCTGGAGATACCCTGGTTAAAAGGAACAAAGATGTGTGTCTACACCCAAGAGAGGCCACAGGTAGTGAGCTGGGAGCCTGAGAGTGGGTGCACTTACCAGACCACTGAGGGGAAATACAGATGAAATTGCTCTGAACTGTAAGAAGTACCACCAGAGATTAGGGCAGTAAGCAACCTTTCAAGCAGATTGTCCTAGATCAGGAGTCGGCAACCTTTGGCACGTGGTCCATCAGGGTAATCGGCTGTCAGGCCACAAGACATTTTGTTTATGCTGACCATCTGCAGACACGGCCTCCTATAGCTTCCAGTGGCCGTGGTTCACCGTTCCCGACCAATGGGAGCTGTGGGAAGCAGCGGGCCGCAAGGATGTGCTGGCCGCCGCTTCCCGCAGCTCCCATTGGCCTGAAATGGCAAACCACAGTGGTGGGCCATCCCTGCGGACAGTCAATGTAAACAAAATGTCTCGCAGACCATCAGCCGATTACTCTGATGGGCTGTGTGCTGAAGGTTCCTGACCTCTGTCCTAAATTATTGAAATCTTATATACTGTAATGGGGCTTAACCCCCATCACCTACAAGTAAGGGCTAAAACTCCAGTTAGTTGTGCTCTACACCTTGTGGGTAGCTGATTAACTAATTGCCCCCTGGCCAGAAGAGGCGGAGCCAGGCTGTTTAAGTAGACTGAGAGAGATCAATAGCGGATAGAAGGCTGAGGAGATGGAGACTTTTACATGCTTAACCGACTGACTGACCGACCAAATTGTGTGGGCTCTGGGGAAAAAAGGGGCAAGATCTAGGGAGGGCAGGACCATCCTATGGAGCGAAACTCAGCGTGAGCAGGGTAGGATCCTGTGGGAGGGAAGTCTGAGATAGGGGCTGTATGTAGAGTAGACTTCAGTAGCCCAAGAGGTCAGAAAAGTTAGTTCTGCTGGGACTCATTTATGCTACACTTAGCTGGCTTGGCCAGATGGTGGAGCCACAGAAGACCTACAAGAGGAGCTGGAACTAAAGATAGAAGCAACACCCCAGCAAAACAGGGGATGGCCTCCAAGGGTGAGTGAACTCTGCCACATAAACTAATAGAAAACACTTAAAGCACACAAAAATCTTGGAGCTGACATATGAGCATCTACTGCAGCTGACAGCACATGAGCATCACCAGCTCTTATGGAGCAAAGCCCCTGAGAAGTCATGCTACTAAAGTGAGTTCTCAAAGGTTACCCCAAATAAAGAACATTAGAGGAGTGCATCCCAGATATCAGGAAGAGTTGGATTGCTGTGACAAAGCCCCATCTTCTGAATATTTCAGAGATGAAAAAGCATTCATTGCTGCTGAAACCTAAGCTTCTATACTCCAGGTTGTGCTCAAAAATTACCCATGAGATGTAAAGCCTTGGCACCAGCCTGAGAAAGACACCATCAACAGAGAGACCTACCAAGTGGAACCAAGGTTGTTGCCATCACCATTTCATCTCCGAGCTGAGTGCCTTTGTGAATCTTATGCATAGCAGAAAAGCTATCTCAGGGAGAACATTCCACTACTTTTGCTGTTTTGTTTTTCACAAATCTTTTTGACTGAGCATTATGACTATGTAATCCTCCAGGGTTTCTACCTGTGAGATAGGACAAAGAGCCAGCTAAAAGCTCAGAAGGAAACTGGCAAGGAAAATATTTTTTATTGTCTCTAAAGGGCTCTCCATTGCTGAGTGAAAAAAATCAGTTTCCTTTAGCTTAAGTTTTCAACAGCTTGTCAATAGAACATCCTGGAAGCTGAGTAACCTGACCTCAGATGTGCTATAGTTTAACCCCTTCACTGCTGTCTTCCCCTGTGGTGGGAAGTAGCAAGCATTCTTTTGATGTACCAGAGTTCCAGGAACATACCTGGTGCATACTTAACTTTACACACTGTGAATAGCCCCATTGACTTCAATGGAACACTTCAGACTGTGCAAATGTAAGCCTGCATGGACGTCTTTGAGGGATTGGGGCCTACACGAGTAACTTTACACACCATTGCCTTTTGGGTGTTCAGCACTTTTAAAACTCAGGCTAGTTATTTAAGTGCTTAAATGCGGATTTAGGAACCTAACTTTGGGCACCTGAGTTTGAAAACTGTTTTCTAAATACATTTGGCCTGTCAACGTATCTGTTTGTCTACTATACTTAGTTTTGAAAAACTAAAAATTTTCTTACACTGAAACTATGTATGAGACTGTATAGGCTTCTGCCTAGGAACATTAGCTCATCACAGCCATATATCAATAAAGGAAAGACAGACTAGGTGATAATTCCCTGGCCTTAAAATCTATGTACAATCTACAAACCACTAATTTTAAAAAATTGTCTCTTCTTCAAATAAGGCCTTTCATTACATATTGGCTTGTATTGGATTGTCCTGTCCTTTAGATTATAAGATCTTTGTGGCAGGGACCTTGTCCTGAGCATGTACTGTGCTACTGACCAATATGGTCACTCTGAAAGGGGACAAAAGTGCAGTTAGCCCTGCAATCTGTAGCCAAGGGTTCCTGTGAAAGGAGAATCATCATTGTTGCCCGCATGCTCACGGTCTAACTGATCACTTTATTTGGAGTCAGGAAGGAATTTTCCACTGGGTCAGATTGACGGAGACCCTGTTTTTTTGGTTTTTTTTTTTTCCTTTCTCTGCAGCATGGGGCACAGCTCACTTGCAGGTTTAAACTAGTGTAAATGATGGATTCTCCTTTATGAATTTGGGAGCCTGCATATCCTAGGAAATCCACAACTCCATAGTGTGCCTCCCACAAGAAACAAAACCACAGGTCTCCTGAATCATGTCGCTCACAAGCTTGGAATACTGGGTGGGATACATTTTTCCATAGCATTAATTGGGTTTCGGCGTAATTTACCTGCCGTGCCTGTACTTCCTCATGGAGACATTTGGGTATGAGAGTACTAATGCCAACACTTTCAAACCTGGATGCCTAAAGCTAGGCAATTAGGCCCAGATCCTGAAAAGTATGTAGGTGCCTAATTCATGGGAGTTAGGTACCTAGCTCCCTTTGAGCATCTGGGCCTTATACCAGTCTGCTCCCACTGGATGCAAATGGCAAAAGTCCCAATTACACAACAGGAGGAAGACCAAACGCTGGAAATAAAATAGTTCTTGTGATCTCACAGGTGAATACAATCATCCTCTTTTTACGTATCTCTATCTCAGTTACATACATGGCCCCTATTACACATGATCTGAGCTCTCCTTTATGTCTTTATCCTCACAACAGGGCATTATTTAGATTGTAAGTTCCTTGAAGCAGGGATTCGCTGTACAGTGCCTAGCACACTGGGGCCCCATTTTTGGTTGACCCATACGGTCAGGGCCGGTGCTTCTTTTGAGGCGAACTAGGCAATCGCCTATGGCGCCAGGATTTTCGAGGCACGGCATTTTGCCGGGGATGGGGGCAGCAGGCGGCTCCAGTGGACCTGCCTCAGTCGTGCTTGCGGAGGATCTGTTGGTCCGCGGCTCCGGTGGACCTCCCGCAGGCATGGCTGCGGCAGCTCCACCGAAGCTGCGGGGAGCGGCGCGCGGGGCGGCAAAATGGCCGTGCGCCTAGGGTGCGAAAAACTCTAGCGCCGGTCCTGCATAGGGTACATCTATATGACGAACTAGGAGTGTGAGTCTCCTGCTCATGTGCACATATTCACTCTAGCTCTCACTGAGGTACCAGTGTAGCTGCAGTAGCACTGGTAGTGGCAGCGGAGACATGGCTAAGCCTGTCTGAAGCCTATGGGTACGTACTCAGCATGGCTAAGCCATGCTTCTGTTGCCACTACCTCGGCTACTCTATTTATACTCGTGCTAGCTGGATGAAAGCTAGTGTGAGTAGCATAGACAGGCAGGGGAATCACATACAGCTCATAATGCAAATGTAATCTTAGTCATTACTGTAATAAATATGATTCATAATAATAACTCTCCCTTTATATACTGGGATGTAAGTCACATAGGAAGTCTGTGGGAAGGGAATCCCTGTCTCTCAAATCCCAGGCTTACAGTCTAACCACTGGACCACCTTTCCTGTTAGCTGGAGAGAAAGGATAAGGAAACAGAGGTACAGGGAAGTGAAGCGACTTGCACAAAGTTACACAGCAAGCCAATGCCCAAGCTGGGACTAAGAACACAGGTTCCATAGCGCTATCCACTGTACCCAATTGCCTTCATAAATGAGTGTGTGGTGGGGTTTTTTGTCATGTTTTGGGAGAGTATGAGGTGTTTTAGCACATCTATCTCAGCAATTTCCAAAAGTTTATTAGCATGGCACAGTGTACAAGTGCAGCCCAAGTTAACATCCCAAGTATCTAAATCTAGGAAAGGTTTCACACTGGAGGTATGTGTGCGTGTGCGCGGGTCAGGGGGGATTAAATATTCAGTGTCAGTCTTGCATTGCTGTACATTTCTGGTTCGATGGCAGGCTGCCATATACTATGGGTGTTTCAGCAGTGTCTTTCCTTTCTTTCAGTGATACCAATAACTATTCTCCTCTGCTCTGTAGTGGGAAGCAAAAATGCAGTGTAAATACTATTATACAAATAGCACGATAACAGTGTCAAACATGGGATACATACACATACAAAAGAGTCTTACATTGAAACACCGGCTTTTATTTGATAACTACTTTTAGCAGCACCATTACATTATTTCAGATGATCAAGCACTAAGACACTTATATAGAGAGGGCCAGTGGTTAGTGCACTAGTCTTAGGGAGACCTGGGTTAAGTCCCTGTTCCACCACAGGCTTCCTCTGCAACCTTGAGTAAGTCACTTAGCCTATCTGTAACTCAGTTTCCACTCTGTAAAATGAGGATAATAGCACTTCCCTACTTAACAGGGGCGCTGTGAGGATCAGTATGTTCAAGATTATGAGGTATTCAAATTCCGGAACTATGCGGGCCATATAAGAACCTAAGATGGATAGAAATAACCATAACTTTAATTTATCTTCACTAAAACTGTACAAAGTAAATATAGTAGGTATGCTTATCAACTAACTATCCCACTAATACTTATTATATAGTAGTGGTGTATATATATTGAGGGTTTGAAGAATCCACCTGCCCAGGATGAATAAGAAGCTCTCTCAAGTGAGTACATGAACTTAATTTTTTATTTAAAACAAAACAAAAACAACCCAAGTATCTAGCCCTTATTGATTACAAAGATGACCTTCTATAATAAAGTGTAAGCCTGTGATGTACAGTAAAACCTAAGAATTACGAACACCAGAGTTATGAACTGACCGGTCAACCACATGCCTCATTTGGAACTAAAAGTACTGCAATCAGGCAGCATCAGAGGCAAAAAAAACCCAAACAAATCAATACAGGACAGTACTGATTTAAATGTAAACTACTAAAAGAAAATAAAGGGAAAGCAGCATTTTTCTTCTGCATAGTAAAGTTTCAAAGCTATATTAAGTCAATGTTCAGTTGTAAACTTTTGGAAGAAAACAATAGTGCTCTATTCAGGATGATGAACATTTCAGAGTTAGAAACAACCCCCATTCCCAAAGTGTTCGTAACTCTGAGGTTCTATTGTATTTGCCTTTCCAAGGCCTGGTGTACATTTAGAAATTCAATTGACCCATCTACGTTGCTCAGGGCTGTGAAAAATTTCTGTGCCCTGATCA
Source organism: Gopherus flavomarginatus (assembly GCF_025201925.1). Classification (NCBI taxonomy): domain Eukaryota; kingdom Metazoa; phylum Chordata; order Testudines; family Testudinidae; genus Gopherus; species Gopherus flavomarginatus. The sequence continues at coordinate 92,145,434 of NC_066617.1, forward strand.
CTGTAGTTAGGTCAACGTGACCACCCATGTCGATAGAACTGGGTAGACAGAGAATCCCATTGATTCTCGGACCCATGGTCAATTCGCACTGCAGCTATTAAGAAACTTGGAGGAATATGGAGATGTCTGGGAAAGCCACAAGCACCCAGGCACTGGAGCTCAGCACGGGGAAGGCAGAGCCGGAGGCTGGCCCACGACAGGGCCGCACGGGTATTTTTCAAGCTAGCTTCGACCTGGGGCTACGACCAGTTCAAAGTCCTGCCGGATTCTGGCCTTGCCAATGTGCGTGGCGCTGCCAGTGTATCCGGCACGAGACCAGCCGCCAGCAGCTCGGGCCCGGGGGCGGCCCGGACTCCTGGAGCAGAGGACGCTCCAGACAGGACTCTCCCTGGGCCAGTGCAGCAGCTTTGCAGGATAGAAGCGGAGCTGTAAGGCCCGCGATGGCCGGCCCGCCCCCCGCACCTCCCCCGCCCGTGGCACACGTGGCTCGGCAGCCGCAGCTCCCTACCTCCCTCAGCCAAGATGGCGGCGCCCAGCAACTAGGCCCGCACGCGTGTTTGGATCCCGGCGCCCCGCGGAGGCGGCCCCGGCTGCTGCACCCGGACTCGGAGCCATGAAGTCCAAATCCTCCTCGCACAAGTCCGAGAACACGTACAGGGTGAGTGCTAGAGCCACGGGGAGACGCCTGCTCATCGGACACAGCCCCGGCGAGTGGGGCGCTGCCCTGGCCCGGGGGGTGCAGCAGAACGGGCCCCGGGCTGGGAACAGACGGCTCTGGGGTGGCTCCTCCTCTTCCTTAAGCATCCCCCCCTCCCCCGTTGTTTTGGGCTCCCTAGTTATTGTTTTAAGGCCCACATGCTGTGCTGGGCCCTGAAGATACGGTTGCGAAGAGGTTACAATCTAATCGCACTGTTCAAATGATGTTTCTGTTCAGAGTCCAGCTGTTACCCCGATCCTTCTTTGCATTTCCTGTTAGAACGAGTCTCCGTTCGTTTGACCCTGTGCTATTCACAGCAGGCCTTATCAGAATTCCTCCTCCGCTCCTTTCCCCTCACTGTGTGGAGTAGAGGAAACCAAAAGCAAAAATCCTGCTTTGGGGTCCTCACACTGTTAGAGGACAGGAGAGCAAAAGCAGTAGCTTCCTCCCTGTCTCTGAGTTCATGGAAACTTCTCCGTATGAGCAGTTTTGCCTACACTAAGGAAAAGCGAGTATCACTTTTCTGAGCATAGATGCACCACATGTTATTGGGAGTCTGCAGATTCACCTGTGCTTGGGAAATTCGTAAAGTCTTACCATTGCCAATATCCACTCGAAAGACTCCACCAGTGCTAGCAACGTTGGCTAGTGCAGATGGCTTCTGTGCACCTACAGGGAACAATTTAATACACTACACCCGGGTAGGGAAGGCTGTGCCTCCCCAAACAGCCTGGCTCCTACCCCCTATCCGCCCTCTCCCAGTTCCCGCCCCCTGACTGCCCTTCTCAGAACCCCCAACCGATCCAACCCCCCCATCCCCTAACTGCTCCGACCCCTATCCACACCCCCGCCCACTGACAGGCCCCCGGGGACTCCCACACCTATCCAACCGCCCCTGTCCTCTGATTGCCCTGATCCCTATCCACACCCCCACCCACTGACAGGCCTCCTTGTCCCCTGACTGCCCCCTGGGATCCCCTGCAGCTTATCCAACCCCCTTGCTCCCTTACCATGCCACTCAGAGCACCAGGACTGGCAGACATACTTAGTACATGTTAAGTAGCACATTCCTTCAGGGAGCAGTTTAATACACTACACTTGCCCTCCATACAGTTTCGGAACCTCGATGTGGCCTTCAGGCCAAAAAGTTTGCAGGGATTCTCAAACTGGGAGTCAGGACCCCTCAGAGGGTCGTGAGGTTATTACATGGGGGGTCGTGAGCTGTCAATCTCCACCCCAACCCCGCTTTGCCTCCAGCATTTATAATGGTGTTAAGTATATCAAAAAGTGTTTTTTCATTTAGAAGGGGGGGTCCACACTCAGAGAGGTTTGCTATGTGAAAGGGGTCACCAGTACAAAAGTTTGAGAACCACTGCTCTAGAAAGAATCACGCTGCCTGGGTATGGCTGGAGGGATTCCCTGTCTGTCTGATTTGATGTTATGAGTCAATGATTTCCTTCAGGGTTCTGGGATGTCTGCATGATTAGAGCATCCTGCCTAGATAACATATAGAACACTCTACAAGTGCCAATAACATTTTTCTCTCCTGTATGTTTTTCTGCTATAGGGCATGATTTGGCCCTAGGAAACCTTTCAGATGCATCTTTCTGCACTGGTGTAGAAAACCTTGTATTTTGCTGAGGTTTTTTGCTGGAATATCTAATAGCCCCTATGATCTCTTTAACGTGACTATCCCAAAAAAGGGTTTCTAAGTCAATGTTTCCAAAACTTGGGACACCGCTTATGTAGGGAAAGCCCCTGGCGGGCTGGGCTGGTTTGTTTACCTGCACCATCCGCAGGTCTGGCCGATCACGGCTCCCACTGGCCGCGGTTCGCTGCTCTAGGCCAATGGGGGCTGCGGGCCGGGCTGGTTTGTTTTCCTGCCCTGTCCGCAGATCCAGCTGATCTCGGCTCCCACTGGCCGCGGTTCACTGCTCCAGGCCAATGGAGGCTGCGGGAAGCGGCGGCCAGTATGTCCCTTGGCCCGTGCCGCTTCCCGCAGCTCCCATTGGCCTGGAGCAGCGAACCGCGGCCAGTGGGAGCCACGATTGGCCAGACCTGCAAACGCGGCAGGTAAACAAACTAGCCTGGCCCACCAGGGGCTTTCCCTACACAAGTGGCATCCCAAGTTTCAGAGACACTGTTCTAAGTGATGTAGCTGATGTTTAAAGAGACAGCATTAACTCAATTATTATATTTCTGTCTGAGGACTTCGTATTTGCTATAGTTACTGATAATACTCAAACACTGGTATAACTGAAAGGAGATAGCAAAAAAAAAAAAAGTTCTCCTAATTTTCTAGTTTGTTTACTTTGTGTATTTGACGACACTTCACATGTAGTCATTTTCACTGTTTCCCAAGTCAGTCAATGTGCCTCCCTTGCTGAAAGGAGTCTAGAAACCCACTGACAGGGTAGGATGAGAAAACCCCCAATAAAATATTTTAGAAAGGCATTTATAAAAAAATGAATCGAGGACATGTTATTTAAAGACTGCTCAGTCAGAAATTGTGTTTTAAAATAAATCCGAATAGTATTTGCTTAAAACGGTGTTTAGTTGAATGATGCAAAATATTTGCTGTAATTCTTTGTTTTTGGAAAGACTCCTTGTACTGAAATATAACTAGTGTTCTGTCAGTTATTAATATTTTTATAGACAGCTGTAGATGAGCAATGCCCTAATAACTGAAGACAATTAGGAACATGAAAATAATGTATCTTTTTAAAAAGTTCTTGAGATACTTATGAAACTTCAGACAGTGTTAATAATCAATCTTCCATTGTAATTAAGCAAGCTAACTGGCACTTGCATGCACACCCCCTTTCTTCCCCCACCTATCCCTTATCTACCCTATCTCTGTCCATCCATTGAAGACAATGGGGCACTTCCTGGGCATTACTTGAAGCCAGGATCAAGCTCTATGACAGGGGTGTGCAAACGTACTGACCCTATGAGCTGCATACGAGAAATTCAAGAGCTGGGCGCACCTGCCAGGATGGTGGGGCTAGGGGCTTCAGCACCACAGGAGTCGCCGTTCAGGGCTTCAACAAGAGCAGGGCTCAAGCCCCTGCAGGTGCCTCTTGTGGGGCTGATGTCCCTAGACTCTCCCCTCCCCACTGGGTAGAAGCCACGAGCACCACCCCACCACAGGCGAGAAGGCCCAAGCTCGCTCTCTCTCCCCCACCCCCCCTGGTCTGGTAGGTGGAGAATGGGGGCGCATGGGGGTTTCATGAGCCACACTTTAATTGTAAAAGAGCTGCATGTGGCTTGCGAGCCACAGTTTGGCCACCCCGCTCTGTGGTATATGTTAGATCAGCTATGCACTGAAAACTAAACATTTTAAAAATGTAATATTTTACCATCCTTCTCACCCTCCATTTATGCTCTTAGCTTACTTAAGTGTGCTTTGCCCACTTAGGCTTTGTCTACGCTGGCACGTCGTCAGCAAAACTTTTGTCATTCAGGCGTTAAAAAAAACGCACACCCGAACGACAAAACTTTTACTGACGAAAAGTGCCTGTGAGACCAGTACTTTGTCGGAGAGCTCCTGCTGACAGAACACTGCCAAAGTTCTGTACTACCTTCTTTTTAGTGGCACGGCTGTAGCGGCACAGCCGTGTGGCTAAAAGCCTTGTAGTGTAGCCACAGCCTTAGAGCTTCGTTTTTGTTCTCCTGGGTTAACAGGTGCTGCAGTGTTTGGCTGGTAAACACTCCAGGCAGATATTTCTATCCACTCCCCCAATTAACAAACAAACAAAAAGACTGATTTCATTGACTTAAAACCAGAATCTCTCTCTCTCTGTATGTATGTGTATATATCAACAGCTTTATTTACACAATCTGCGTTATTTGACAGTGTTTCCTCAATGTCTGCAGTTCTATAGTGCATGTCAGAGACTCATTTAAAAGGGATAATTCTGAAATAAACAGCAAAGGAAACATTTGACTTTAGTTTTTGTTTTTACAGTTTCTCACCTTCTCTGAACGCTTAGGCAATGTTAATATCGATATTATTCATCGGATTGACAGGACTGGGAGCTACGCTGAGGTGAGAAGAATATAGAATTGCCATAGAATTATTATAACATCTTTTGACCAAGGATCTCAGAGCACTTTAGAAATGTGTATTCACCAAGGTTCAGATTTTTCTAAAGATTTTAAGGCATTGCTCCATTTAGACAGCCAAGTCCCATTTTCAAAAGCGACTTAAGCATGTAGGACCCTAAGTCTCATTGAAGGTCAGTGTTCAGATCTGTTTGTAAGGGAAGAAAAACAATGGATCAAGTGAGGTCCCTATCCTGCAAAGCCATACACACATGCTTAACTTTATGCACAGTGAATAGCCTCATTGATTTTAATGGGACTAACTCCCAGTGTTTACATGTAAGCACGTATGTAAGTCTGTGCGGGATTATGAATGTAATTAGTTAATACATTGTGAAATTGCAGTAAAATCTTGAAGTATGTTTTGCACATATCAGTAGCATTACTTTTTAAAGATACTATCTGATAAAACATTCTGTAGCTCATATGGCTTTACACTTCGCATTATCTGGCCATGTATTTTAAGCATTAAATGTGTTTCAGTAACTGATGCTGTTTTAAAGTGAAGTCATCAGCATTTCTTTAAATTGAGACATGGCATGAGGCATTGGATTGTGCTTCCTCTATTGAGCCTTCTATCTAATCTTTACATTGAAATAATATGTTTTATTTAGGGCTGTTTGGCTAATGCATGATCTTTATTTCTGACAGGAGGTTGAAACCTACTTTTATGAAGGACTGCAGAAATGGAGAGAACTGAACCTCACACAGCACTTCGGTATCTCTTTATAGTAAATAGTTTAAAATTCATTTGCATTCTTTGCTTGCATAATAAGGTCATGCTGTACAGGGTGGAATTTGTTTACGTAGAGTACCAGCCTGACGCAGAGGGATTAGGGTCCTGGTTCAAAGCTCATTGAAATCACTGGGAGTCTTTCCATCAACTTCAATGGGGTTTGAATTGGGCTGTAGAGTTGTTGTTATTCTCTTGAAAGTCCTTTATGTGTACCAATAACTAGGACACAGTTCTTAAGTGTTCCTTTGTTTTTTGCACAGTGAAATTCTACAGAGAAGTGGCTGGCAAATGCCAGTCATTCAACCAGCTGGTGTATTATCAGGATGCCATAGTGCAGAGCTTGAAGACTCATCTGCAAGTCAAAAACAGTCTTGCGTATCAGCCCCTTTTGGAGTAAGTACGCACTGTAAAATAAACTCAGTCCTTCATGCCAATGTAGGGTGAAAAGTGTGTAAATCACGTCAAAAACGTTGTGTATGTGTCCTTGTTGTCATGGAAGAAAGAATTGCACTGGACACATGTTACTGAGGCCTAGGCTACACTGGGAGGGAGGCGAGTTATGTCTGTCTAAGTTACGCAACTTCAGCTACGAAAATAGTGTAGCTGAAGTCGACATACTTAGAGCTACTTACTGCAGCGTCTTCACTGTGGTAGGTAGACTGCTGACGCTCCCCCATTGACTCTGCCTACGCTTCTCACTCTGGTGGAGTACCGGAGAGTACTCAGCGGTCAATTTATCGTGTCTTCACTAGACACGATAAATTGACCCCCGCTGGATCGATCGCTCTGGGGGTAAGTGCAGACATGCCCTGAGAGAGAGCCATACCAGTGGTATTTCTGGGTCTTTTATAATAGCATTCTAATTATAAGGTTTACTTTCAAAAATACTCCTAGAATATAACCAAACAAATCTCTACAACAACCCAAGAAGCGTGTTGGTGTGAGCTCATTGTGTCACTGATGTGTTCATGGCTGCTCTTGGTTTTAAGTCTCGCTCTTAATGTAACCTAAATGTAAAATTATTTGAGGTTGTTTGGTTGGTTTGTTATCAGTTCAAAAACCCCTTTCATTCAAGGTAACATCATTTCTGGTGTTCACATAAGAGACAGTGACAGCTTTACGTCCAGTGAATCTGCATGCTGTACATCCACTAGAGCCATTTTAATTTGCAGTGTAGTTGCACAATCAGGCAGTGAGCTATAGTTTATTTAGGTGTTTGGCATTTTAAACATACAAACATTGACATTTGTTTTCTGAAATCTAGCCTAGTGGTACAGCTGGCTCGAGATCTCCAGACAGACTTCTACCCGCACTTTCAAGATTTTTTCCTGACCATTACCATGTTATTGGGTACCCAAGACACAGAGCTGCTAGAATGGGCTTTTACCTCTCTTTCCTACCTTTACAAATACCTGTGGAGACTGATGGTGAAGGATATGGCCAATATATATAGGTAAGCTTTATTGGTCTTGTAAGCGGATCTTGCCGGGGCTCGACCCTCCCGGATGAGGAGGGGAGCCACACCGGCCTCGACCTGTCGTCTGAGGGTCTCGGTTCTCGGAACTGTCGCCCACTGCCTGGGTAGCTCGGTCCCTGTGGATAGGACTGGGTAGTGGCACAGTCAAAGGGGGCCCAGCCCTTGGTTCAGGCGGGGCACCAAACACACAGTTATCTCAGCTCCGGCCCTTTGGTTCAGGGGTGGGCTGGCAGGAGTGCGGGTTGCTCGGGCCCTTTGGGACAGGACCGGGCAGTGGCACAGTCAAAGGGGGGCCCAGCCCTTGGTTCGGGCGGGGCACCAAACACACAATTACCAGTTTAGCTGGCCTCTTCAGGCCGGGGGAGGGGGATTCTGCCACCCGTGGACGGGTGGCAGGGGGAATGCAGGCCCACCCACTCCACTGCGTTCCAGCCCGGGGCCCTAGTAGTGGTGATCACTGCTGCAGGTGGTCAGTGGGGATCCTGACCGCAACACACTGCCATGGGTATCGGGAAATCTGCAGCCTGACTCGGGTCGGCTGCCCCCAGGCTACTTCCAATATCCCCCTCCAAGCTTACCTGGTTCGTGGGATCAGCTTCGGGGACGTCCCACCACGTAGGCGCCTCACGGCCAGGGCTGGGCAGCAGATCTGGCAGCTCCTCTGGGAAGTCCGGCCAGGCCTGTTCCGGGGTATCCTCGGGGCCACAGCAGGGACGGGGCGGCTCTGGCCGCTCCTCGTTATAGCGAGCGGAGGGAAGCTCCAACCAGTTCGGACACCGGCCTGCAGCCTCAGCAGCTTCCCAGTCAGGAGCTCCTGCGGACAGGTCTGCTCCTGATGGTGGTTAGGCTCTGGCTGAGGGCTGGTTTTTATCCTTCCGGGTCGCCGCTTGACCCTCTGAGGGGCAGGACTTCCGCTTAGAGGCCCCGCCCCTATGGATGATTGACGGGGCTCGACCCTCCCGGATGAGGAGGGATAGCCACACCGCCTCGTTACAGACTGCGGTCATTAGATTATTTTTTAATGTAAAAGCTTCTCTTACTCTTCAGAATTAATTGTCTTTTTAACAAAGTAATTATTGATGAATTCTTTCTGGCTGAGTGTGAGTTGAATGGTTTTAATTGCCTGTTGTATTTGTAGTTTATACAGTACCTTGTTGGCACACAAGAAACCACACATCAGAAAGTTTGCTGCAGAAAGCTTCACCTTTCTAATGAGGAAGGTAGGTGATGTGTTACTGACATGACTGACTTTAACAGCTTTCCATGGGGGCCCCTGGCATCAAGCTCACCAATACTGAACAAAGCTGTAATGTGTAATGATAGTGGGTGCCCTCTAGAGAATAAAGGGGCTAACAAAACACAAACTAGCATTCTATCCTTTCTGAGGGGTTTCTTTTGGTTTGGTTTGGTTTATGCAGTGACAAAGGTTTTATAGGAGACTTTATATGTAGCACAACCGGAACAGAATGTGTTCATCACCTCACAGGATCAGGCCCTGACTATATATGTAATATCGATCTTTTCTTTTTTAAGAGCAGTGAAACTGAAGTGCTCCTGGTCACCTTTCCAACATTTCTCTAGAATCCTCGATAAGGAGAAAGGAGCTATGTTGGACCTGGCTGGATTGGGCCCTTAGTTTTTAAACTTCACGTTGGGTCAATACATTTTTGAAATAATGGTTTGAGACTTTTTGCTGCATTGTTTACAGTTTCTTGTGCATCTTCAGTTGAGCACAGAATATCTGAGTACATAATTTTTCTAGCCAAATTAATCAATGCTAAACTGCAGTCATTTTGGTGAAGTAAGAAATGGAATGTATAGCCATTTGATGTTGATTAAGCCAATATGTGCAGAAGCCAAGTTCTCTGAAGTGACTGGTGAATTTGGCTTCCTTGAATTTTGGACATGCAACCTGAGATACCTTAATGGAGCCTGATTTTCAGAAAGTGCTGATCCCTAATCCCTACAATTCAGACTCCTTTAAGGAGCCACATGCTGGGCACCCAAAAACTGAGGATTTTGAAAATCTTGGGCAGAAATTCAAGCAGCATTCTCCCATCTGTTTGCTGCATCATAGTACTTAATTACTGAATTCTGACTCTAGAATGGTCCAGTCCTTTTCTTAGACCCTAGTACAGTCCTTAGTGTTCCAGTGACTAGTTTACTACCCCTTATTCAGTGTGACATCTCATTATGGTCCCAGTTCAGCAAAGCACTTAGCATGTACTTAACATTAAGCATGTGAGTAATCCTATCCTTGTTCTTCAGCATGTGCTGAAGTCCCGTTGATTTGAACGGGCATTATTAGTGAAACCACACTGAGTGACACCAGCTGAGGACTTACCCTTCATCTGCATTCTATTGACATACATTATTGTAGAGAGAACAAGTCTGAATTGTTGGAGGGTGAAGTAGAAGAGTAAGATGGCACTGTCTGAGGTCATTTAATGATTTCTTTCCATTTGATAGGTTTGAACTGAAGATAACTTTTTCTCTGTGGATTTTGTTTTGTAGGTTTCTGATAAAAATGAACTCTTCAATTTAATGTTTCTTGACCTGGGAGAGCACCCAGAAAAAGTAGAAGGCGTGGGACAACTACTCTTTGAGATGGTCAAGGGGGTTAGGAACATGTTTCACTCCTGTGCAGAGAAGGTAAATAGCCTGAGCATATAAACTAAGTGGAAAATGACAAAGTTTTAAAGTACCTAATACAGGACATCGCTGTAATAGAGCCTGATATCACACTCCTTGAAGCCAACAGGTGTCTTTCTGTTTGCTTCAGTGGATTTTGGAAGTAAATTGTGCTGTTTATCGTAGGGTAATACATGTAATGATATCTCTTTAAAGGTGGCTTTTCAAGTTTTTGCTTTTAGTAATTCCTGAGCTATATTTATGTGTTTTGAAATGATTGCGTTGGGTGATCATGTGTATTTCTGTGGATTTATTTAGAGGCTATAAAACAATTTTGGATTTAATTATTAACTTCAGTACTGGGCAAAAAAAGATAATTTTATAGGTGATTGAAATCCCTATAATATTTTTAAAAAGCCATTACATTGTCATTGTTTAAAAAAATTCTAAAGCTAAAGGGTTTTAGAATATTTTGGTCTCTTTTCTAAGCATGAAGACACAACTGGCCTTTTCCTTCCACAGGCTATAAAGTTAATTCTGCTAAAGCTGGGGCCCGTTACCGAGACTGAAGCTAAACTCCCGTGGATTATTGTTGGAGAAGCTTTCAAACATATGGTAAAATCGGCTGCAGTGCATATCTACAAGGAGCATTTCGAGGTTCTTTTCAAATGTTTGGAAGTAAGTTTTCATTGCCAAGAAGCTGAAAAAAAGATGACAGCCCTTCCCCCTCCCCCCGAATAGCATTTTGTGTGTGCTAAAGGAAAGGTATGTAGTGTGTGTTTTCTGCAGTGGGAACATTAAAATAAATGTTGCACTAAGGAGGAAAGCCTGGCCTTTCATCTGTGGGGACAGAGGGCCTGTTGTTGAACTGGTTTAGTTATGCTGTGCAGTTTGGGGTGGGATTTGGGGAAGGTAACCACTGCTTTCCTGCCATGATTTTAGCTGCCAGTGAAAATCCATCTCATCCTCTCTTCCCACCCAGGCCAGTATAATAGCAATTCTTCGGCTTCCGCTATTAGGAGTTGTTTTATGTAATTATTTCTTTTGCATTCCCTGGACTAGATTCTGATCTCACACTGGTATACAACAAGGATGAAGTCATGGTCCCATTGAAATCAATTGCAAAACTCCCACTGACTTCAATAGGACCATGATTTCACCACAGGAGTCAGTGGAGTTCCTGAGATCAGTTGTGGGCAGAATCTGGCTCCAAGCGTTCACGTAAAGCTAAGCACAAGGTATTTGTCTCTTCTGTTTCTTTTCTATGCAATCTGTAAGCCTTCTTTGAAGGAGCACTTCACCTTGCAAGACATTTGTTTTTCCATCCCAGAGATGTGAGATGTTCATTACTGGAACCGTTTAACTACATTTTTCCTTTCCCAGAAAGGTTAATTTGTTGGATCAGAATAAGAAAGCTGGCAATAGTTTATCAGGCCAGTGGAACATGCGGTTACCAGAATTGCTTCAGCTTAGCGTTATCCATGACAGGATCTGATCATTCAAGTGAAACTGTCTCTTGCAGGAATCAGTGTTAGAATTGCAGGAGAATATAACAAAGGCCAACTGTTGCGAAAGCTCAGAACAGATTGAAAGGATATTGCAAGTGTATTTGATCCTAGCAGAACATGCAAAGGGGTCCAAAATCCCTCAACCTGAAGCAGTTTGTAAGGTGGGTCAGACCATCCTTTTGGCTACTGTGCACACAGGTGGAGGGTGGGGAACCAGAGCATGTGCAGTATGCTTACCTGTTGTCTCTGCTTGTTGGGTGTGTGCTGAGGTCTAGAAGTTGGGCCAGGGGAAAGTCAGTTTGGCAACCTTTAGGAGCCACCCCAGCAAATCTATAGGAATTCCCCTGTGTAATATAATGATGACTCTGTCATCGTGATCTTATGGGTGTCCTTCTCTAAATGAATCCTCCACTGAGAGCGGGGAAGGAGGAGAAGTGGTCACGGACAGTTGCTGCTGGGGACCATGTGATGAGGGTGTGATTCCTGAAGGAACTGTGCTGCTTTGGAGAAGGCAGCAGCCTGAGCAGCTGTGAAAGAGCATTTTCACAGGGGTCCTCGTCCCCTCTGGCATGGCTGGGATGAGTCATTGTTCTGTGGTGCATGTGACATTGCCTTTCTCTCTCTCTCATTCCTCAGATGTTAGCAAAAATATTTAAAACACCTGATCTCTCAGTGCCTTGCTGTAAGACCCTGCTTAAAACGATTTCTGTTTTGCTGCTTTCTAAGAATATTTTCCTGCCAGATGCTGTGACCAAGGAAGTGATTGAGAAGGTAATACAGTTCATTTTGCAACTGAAGAACCACAGATCAGTCTCTCTTGAATGAGTTGATTGCCACACACAGCACTTATGTTCTAGAAACTGTGTTACTCAGGGCTACTCTCTTCCTTTTTGTGCAAAGTACAAGCCAATCCCTGCCTCAGCATATGGTGAATTTAGGGGCTGATCCAAAACCCAAGTCTGTTGTTTTTGTATGATAGTAGTGCCTAGAAGTCCCATTATGCCAGGCCCTGTACAAACACACTCTGAGCAACAGTCCCTGTCTAAGCAGACAAGGAGTGGGAAAGGAAATGGAAGCAAAGTGATTTGCCCAGGGTTGTACAGTGGTAGAGCTGATATTAGAGCCCAGGTCCCCTGACTCCAAATCTAGTAACCTGTCCAGTAGACTGTGCTGCTTCTTGACCTCAGGGACCTTTTTATCAGACCCTTTGGCAAGCCTGGCAGTGTTTTCTAAAGCAGGTTACGGATATATTTTAATACCATGGCTGCTGCCGCTGGACCCAAACACACAGCTGCTTTGCTAATGTTTGCTTATTTTTAATCTGTTCTGTTGATTGAGGTGTATGTGAGATGGCAGTATTTATTTTGGATATTTCAGTTTTCATGTGTTACTGTACATATTTATGATATAATTAATATGGGAAACTAATTGTGCTGTAGGAGAAATAGATTTGCAGACCTGAACGAAGCAATAGAGGTACATCTCTTGTATTTCTTGCAAAGGATGAAACCAAAAAATGTTTTCACAATAATGAAATAAGGCTGGAGGAGTTAAGTCTGTCCGGTCTTTAGTGTTGATCTCTGGCTTAGTAGTATTAATTCTCTGCTTAGCTCTCACTTATCTATGTGAGAAATCCCATTAAACTCTATGGAGGTGCTCATATACATTGGAGTTGCCCATGTGTGTAAGTGTTTACAGGGTCAGGAGGTGGGTAGGTTTTTATACATAACTCCTTTCAGCACTAAGAAACACTGTGTGCACTGAGGAACATAGCTCATGTGTCTTGAATCCCTTCACGAAGAAATAAAGCGCTTGTTGCTTATATGCACCTTCTAACTCTTCCTTCACATTTGACAGGCATTTGGAAGTGGGTTTGAAAGGCGCCTCCTTTTTGATTTCTCCAAAACAGTGTTTTCAATGAATCAGTTTGAGCAGGTAGGTGACATTTTCATTTATTTATTTATTTATTTTGTAGTCAGATGAGCAATGGAGGAGTTGTGTTTCTGGGTGGGGAAAATGAGTCTGATGGAGAGTTGTTTTGACTGCTGACCATAGAAATGCCATTACACTTGTCAAGTTCATAATATAAATATTTCTTACGATGAGTCATTTTTATTTGACCTATATTTGAACTATCCATCTTCTGTGTCTTCAGTGTGACCTGATGGGAGTGAAAGGGGCTGTTAGTCAATATCAGAGGAATGAAAATGGCAGTGCAAAAAAAGTCTTTTCTTTACAATTTCATAGATTTTTAAGAGTCGGAAGGGACCACTGTAGTTATCTAATTTGAATTCCCACATAACACAGCTCAGGAGATTCCTGCTGGGTTCCTAAAGGGGCAGACATGGTCAAGGAGATGTCAGTGGTCTGTAGTTAGTGTTGTGTTGCAGCTTTGCATCTGACGGGCTGAACGCCCATTGTGGCTGCACACCTTCAATCCCTATCCCCCAACACACGCTCGCCAATATCTTGTCTCTGGTATTAGTGTCTTTTTCATGGTAGATTGGTTAACAGGGGATGTGTCTCAGTGAAGGTATCAGTAATCTGGGAATTTCAGGGTCTCTCTCTCTCACCTCTTCCCAGATCCTTTTTACAAACATAGCACAGCCCAGAGAGAGATGGGAAAATTGCAAGGAGTGTACAGAGAGGCTCTCGGTTTAAGACAGTAAATGGGGAGGATAAAAGAGGGTTCCTACCATAACGAGTCACAGCTCCTCCAAAAGCTGCTGGCCAGCTTCCTCAGCTGAGGTCTGGTCTCTGATACCATGATGCAGAAGCAGTGAAGGGGGCAGCAGATCTCTGTGTTGATGGCAAGAAAGTGGGGAGAGGGAACAAGTGTGAAGACGTGGGGTTGGGATTTGTATGGAAGTAGGGGACGGGGGATGAATTTCTGTGTGGGGGTGATGAAGGCTGAAATGGAGAACCAGGGGGATGTCTGGTGGGTGGGGCCTGAGCATGGTGGCCCAGGGCTCTAAGTAAAGGCATGGAGTTGAGGGAAGCAGGTTCTCTGCATGCTGTGAGGAGCTGTTCTTGGGGATCCTCAGCTCTGTCGGGAGCCTGGACTTGGGATAGGCTAGGGTCTTTGTGTCAAATCATTGTCTCCTCAAGGTCTCCCTGGCATTGATGCCTCGTGTCTTGGTGATCTGATGCATCATGACTGGAGGAAACCTCGGTACTGCAACAGCTCATTCCAAAGAGCTTGACTTCCCTGGCACCAGTGTCTCGGATCCCTGATTTTCTTGGTCAGAATTGGAGAGGCATGTAAAATCTTGATTTTCTTTTTCCTTTCAGCATTTTCTTCCGTGCTTTCTAGAGTACGTTGAGGACTGCTTCTCTGAAGAAGATGTTCTAATTAAGGATGAGGCCATGGCAATTTTGGCTAAACTCATTCTGGAGAAAGCAGAACCTCCCACTGTTGGCTCAATGGCTTTTGAAAAATATCCCCTTGTTTTTACAGAACCACCAATAGGGTAAGTCTCCTCACGCTCCACAGACACTGTTACCTCAGAGCTGTCTTTCGAAAGGTTTGGAATGTAGTGTTGCTAAGCAGATTGACGATGGCGTCAGAACTGCCACTTCACCTAGTGTTCACTCTTTCTTTGAGGACTTGGAATAATCTCTGCAGAGCTTGGCATTTAAATACTTGCTGCGTTTCGGTCACAGAAGGTGTGAATATTTGTCCCTTGTATAGGATTTTGTCTCATCTCAAAACAACATAGAAATACTTTTGCTTCCTAGCATTCTTTGTTCCTGAGAATATGGACATCGGGGGCAAAAGAACAAGAAGAAGCAAATCAAATTGTATCTGATTGTATCTCTCTCTCCTCAGCTTGTCTTTCATATGTCACATAGTCTTTTAAACTTTAAGCTCTTTGGGCTTAGGGACCACGTCTTCCGAAACATTTTGTTCAGCACAGATGGGTTCCCCATCCCGATTTGGATGTCTGGGTGGCACTGCAATATAAATACCCAAAAACGATTAGGAAGGAACAGCAGCAGCAATCACAATAAATATTCTGCTGGGATGAATTCCACGTGCTCCTACAGTCTATTTTTGTTTTAATCACGTTTCCATTTAGATGGTACCCATGTATAAGCAGGATTCTCCCAGTCAGGAGCTATTTTTGTACAATTCATCATTTCTTATAATAAATCTGCAAGGGAGTGCTGATTTTTACCTGTGGAGAGAGGAGGGAATTATTCCCCTTCTACATCCCCAAGCTTCATTTCCTTGAAATTTCATACACATTTATTCTTCTCTGTGGTAATAGTGAACTCTTTCTCCATTGGTCATTGTGATTATTAAGGATTCAGTTATGAGTACGCTCCCCTGCAGCAGCTACCCACGTCAGGGATGATCGAAGAAGGGGCAGGAGGAGATCACCACCCATTGGGTCACAACATTACTTCCTTATCTGGTGCAGATTGGTGGGAAGAACCAAAGGTCCCCAGCCTCCTCGTCACCAATGCACTTACCAGTACAGCTGAGTCAGCAACATAGGGGAAGTAATTTGCACCAGAAAACAGGCTGCTGCAGTCACATACTCCCCATGGAGCAGGGAGGAGGTAGACAGTTTAGTCCTAGCTCTGCATCTGGGATAACACAGCTACATACTGCCATCCAGTCTGGTCAAATGGTAGGGCCCTTGCGTATCAAAAGGAAAACTTTCCTTATGACTAACTTCATCTTGGGCATTAGGTTGATTTGTAACCTACTGCAAATTCAGATGTAGCTGCAGTTATTTTGCAGGAAAGTCGGTTTATTTTCCAGGAGCTGGATCAGTTTGCTTGAGAACCACTTGCAGGTCTGACAGCTGTGTTGGAAATGTGGAGGAATCCCTTTAATAAACACAGAGAAGTATCAAGAAAGACACCATTCTTTTATACACCGCTACCTCAATACAACACGAATTTGGATATAACGCGGTAAAACAGTGCTCCTCGGGTGGGGGGCTGCGCATTCCGGTGGATCAAAGTGAGTTCAATATAACTCGGTTTCACCTATAATGCGGTAAGATTTTTTGGCTCCCAAGGACAGTGTTATGTTGAGGTAGAGTTGTGCTTGAAAATCAATGGAATAACAAGAGTACAGGAACAGATTCTGCTTGACCTCTGAATGCTGAGATGTAACCTTTTATGGAGCATTTTCTGCTTTCCTCGTTAGAAATGTCTGTGTGGAAGTAGTGAAGATCCCATCAAAAAGTGTACTATCCAAGTA
Source organism: Gopherus flavomarginatus (assembly GCF_025201925.1). Taxonomy (NCBI): domain Eukaryota; kingdom Metazoa; phylum Chordata; order Testudines; family Testudinidae; genus Gopherus; species Gopherus flavomarginatus. Next base: position 92,161,805 of record NC_066617.1, read on the forward strand.
AATGGGAAGCTTAGCCTTTTCTTAAAAGGAACCAGCTTAATTTTAAATGTCATAGGAAGAAAGGTTCAACTACTGCTGTTAAACTCGGTTACTCATTAAGCTTGATTTTATTTTTAGATCCAACACAAGACAGAAGATGAGTAAGAGAAATGGAGAAAGGAAACAAATGCTAGTGTTGGATCATATTCTGTCTCTAATCCACTTACCAGAGAATGAAGACGTTATTGATCTTTCACACCCCTGGGCTGCCCTTGTTGTACTTCCACATGTTAGGTGAGGATGCTAACCATTCTGTTACTGTTGTCTTGTGTCTGAATAGTAATGCTACTTAGCTCATGTCTGATGTTTTTCACATATCGCTCTCCATTCAAAGCTTTTGCAAAGGAAAAGGAAAGTATCGTTACCCCCATTGTACAGATGGGGAAACTGAGGCACAGAGCCATGATGCCCATGGTTGCCCAGCAGCTCCGTGACAGAGTTGGTAACAAAATGCAGGTTTCCTGCTTTCCTGTTCCAAAGGTCACATTTGCTGGCATGAAATGGAGCCCTTAGAATTTTGTTGTTTCAGTCCCTAGGAGGAGAGCATGCTCAGTCAGTGCAATGACATTTTGTTGAAGAAAGGCTTAGAACGTAATCATTGGTGATATGATTTAGGTTGTGAAATTGACTTAGCAAAATAGTTTACTAATAATCAATTTGTTTGAAATCTATATTTAATGTAAGAGAAATATGAGAGAGAACCCAATGTTATTGAGTGTCTGACTTTAACAAAGAAATAAACATTTGTACCTTTATTTTTGACAGACCAATAGACAAAGAAAAAATCCTGCTACCAGTTACAAGTTTTATAGAATCTCTCTTCCTGGCTATTGACAGAGGAAGGCTCTGCAAAGGTCAGTTACAGTCATCCCTTGTTCATTAACTTTTTACTGGTACATAAAAAGATGTAACTCTGCAATTATACTAGAGACACAAGACATAACAATGAATAATAACTGCATTGTATCCCGATTTAATAAGCAGCACAATGGAACATGAAAGGCAAGATGGAAAAAATAACATGCAGGAAATAATATACCAAATGCCATCTATAGTAATAATAGAATGGTGAAGTAAATGTCATCATGCCAGGGATACGTAATTGGACAAGAAGCCCATGAAAGTATAGACTCAAAATCTGACTGACCAAGATGTTTAGAAAGATAGAATTTGAGAGAGGGATTGTGAAGAAAAGGAAGAGAGAGTAAAAGAAATGGAAACTAAACCAAGCCAGGTTATCAAAGTCAAGCTTGTAGCAAAAAGATAGTGATACATTTTTACATGTGTTCTTTGACTACATTGTTCACAATCTTTGGCTCCAGGTCTGGAATTTTTCTCACAACATCCTGGGTCTTGACAGTAATTCTAAGACTAAATCGCTTGCCTACATGTACAGCTTCACATATTAACAAATTGGTAGCCCTGTTTATAACCATTGTCCAGAGAAATGTTATGATTTAATTGGAAATATGCATCAAAATTATAACACTGAGGGGCTTAAAAAATTCAGCGTCTTAGAGAAGTATGCAAAAGTATCCAAACTTCCCTTAGTAAAGGGCTTTGAGGTCTATGAATGAAAAGGACTATATGAGAGGTAGGGATTCTTATTGGCTATTAAATCCATTATAATTACTATCAATCTGCATAGAAATGTCCAAAGTAGTATACCACATTCCGCTTTTCTTTTCTAATATTGCTTAGTCTGTGTCAGGAACAGCCTCTATCCTTCCTAACCTCTTTTTTCTATGTGGCATCCAGCTGTTTTAATCTATTGTAATGTAAGGGGATATGTAAAACCTGATTTTGCCATCGGTTTTTGTTTTTGAATGGAGAGCTTCCCATTTATTTCAGTAGGGAATTCTCTACACAGACTAATGGTAAGAAAGAATCCCCAGGTAGGTGGGGAATTAAAGCAAATCAAAATGGGGGAGATTTTCTAAGACATAAGGAGGACTTAAATTCCTCAACTCCCATTCATTTTCAGTGAGAGTTGGGTGTTTAACTGTCCTTTGTGCCATTGTAAGTCTCCCATGATGTCGCTGGCATAGGGACAGTGTCTCTTCTGGAAGGGAAGAAGGAAAGGAGTGAACCCTGTGGCCAATCTAGGAGTGGCATTTGACAGGAACAGCGCTTCCCCGTTCTTGGCTGAGAGGATTTTGGCTGCAGTTTGGTGTTGCTTATGATGGGAGTGGACCTGCGAGAGGTAGCGAAAGTCTCTAACGCTAAAGAAGGGGCGCAGAAAGGAAACTACTTTCAGAGTTATCTTGGTCCCATACATTTTTAATGGGAATTGAGCCTCTGAATCATGTAGATGGGTTTGCAAACCCCACCCTGCATTTCCAAGGTGCAAGGATATGTGGATGCTTGCACAATTATCGTGTCCCCCCTCTGCCCCCGTTTCCTTTCAGTAATGCATTTGACAGCTCTTTCTGGGTTCCCAAGCACCATTTGTTAGGCAAAATTCTGAGACCCACACAGCAGAGTTTAATGTCAGTACTGTGCTCTCCCCGTGTGCCCAGACTTCACATAGACACGAACTGAGCATTCTGCATGCTCAGGGACAGCAGCGTTTCGAGATGGAGATCTGCCATGATGATCAGAGGAGAATTCTACTCTAAAGTTTCATTGTGGGTGGTGATAAATGTTGATGGCTGCAGTTAGCCCACAAATGACATTTGTATTTCTATAGCATGTGAAATAACATTATAATCCTGTACACTTCTGTGGTACCTCTCATTTGAGGATCCCAAAGCGCTTTACAAACAGGAATTCCATTTGAATGAATAACTACAGTTTGTTCCCATTCCCTCTGCCCCTAGGAAGCTTGTTTGTGGCCTGTCAAGCTGTGAGCACGCTACTTAGTTTAGCAGAATCTTCTGAAATTCTCCATTTGTTACCTGTGGAACGTGTGAAGAACTTGGTGACGTAAGTGAACTCTTGACTCTCTGGTGTTCCACTTAATGTAGTGAAGAGATAACTTTGCCTTTATTTAAAGGCTATTAAGCAAAACAAACACACTTGCTTTGTTTGTTTCTTGTTGTCTTACACCAGCATGTTTTTTTCAGGTTTTTAGCCATCTGAGGTAGGGATGTTGTCTGGCACTGCCAGCTTACTGTACTGTATGGCATATGCAGTATAGCCCTATCTCCATAATAACAATCTGCTCCTTTGAATTGTGTGAAAGCTACTGATTAACTTTTGTTGCTGTTGAATGTGTGAATGCAACAATGCTGGTTTTATCTTATGGGATTGCAGCCAGGAATCTTGGATTTTGTTTTACTTACAAAAAAAAAAAAAGTAAAGTGAAAATAGTCTCGGCTAAACATAAATATCACATTTTAATTCTTGTTGTGGTCTAGAAGATTCTCCTACAGTATTAGGAGGATTCCATTCCTCCATTAGATATTGATTTTAGACATTATTTTATACTCTCCTGCAGTAAGAGGGAGCACCTCGCTTTTAATCTCCGCATTTTAATAAACACTTATGAAAACTGACTACTCCATTAACCCTTTTCAACTAATAATTAACATATATAATAACTAGGGGCCTACCAAACTCACAGTCCATTTTGATCAATTTTATGGTCATAGGGTTTTAAAAATATTGAATTTCATGATTTCAGATATTTAAATCTGAAATTTCACAGTGTTGTAATTGTAGGGGTCCTGACCCAAAAAGGAGTTGATGCGAGGAGGTGCCCAAAGTTATTGTAGAGGGGGTTGCAGTACTGCTACCCTTAATTTTGTGCAGTTGCTGTCGGCAGCGCTGCCTTCAGAGCTGGGCAGCTGCAGAGCGGCTGCTGTTGGCTGGGAGAAGGCAGAGCTGTCGCCAGCAGCAGCGCAGAAGTAAGGGTGGCATGGTAAGATATTGCCATCCTTATTTCTACACTGCTGCTGATGGGGAGCTGCCTTCAGAGCTGGGCGCCTAGCCAACAGCCGCCACTCTCCAGCTGCCCAGCTCTAGAAGGCAGTGCAGAAGTAAGGGTGACAATACTGTGATCCCCCTAAAATAACTTGTGCAAGCCCCCCCCCCCCCCCCCCCGCAACTCCCTTTTGGGTCAAGACCCCCAATCTGAGAAATGCTGGTCTCCCCCGTGAAGTCTGTATGGCCATGAATTCCGTAGGGCCCTAATAACTGAACAATTACAGAAAGTGTTTGAGATCTGTATGATCTCCCAACATAGTTCTTCCAGTCCAGCCAGAGAAAACAAATTAGGACTTGCAGCATTACTACTTATATGGGCCCCCATCACCACTGTATCTGAGTGCTTGACAATCATTAATGGATTTTATCCTCACAGCACCCCTGTACAGGTCCCTGCTCATTCAGGGTCTCTGCATGCACACGCTTAATCTTCCAGCCACAGAGCTGCAGGTCCAGTTACAGGCAGAGGGGGAAATGAAAGACCTTCACATGTCTCATTTTGCCCTGCGTAAGTTAGACCGTACTGGTGTGTAATGTGCTAGCAGAATCCTGATTTGGGGGAAGAGGGTTCCCCCATATGATATTTTTTTTTAATCGTGGTTCACCTTGTACAATAGTAAACAAATATTTTGTTTCAGCGTCTTTCCTTCAGACCCATCGGCCTTGCTACTGGCTGATCTCTATTATACGAGATTGGCTCTGTGTGGTTGCCAGGATCCTCTTTCCCATGAGAACTTAATGGATTTGTTTGATAAACTGAAGACAAACATTTCCTCCAGCATCTCCAAGGTAATCTTCTTTTCTAACAGATTCCAATATGTGCAAGATGATTTGTGTTTTAATGGAAAAATTAATTCTTAATTAGCAGCATTTGAAATAAGCTGTATAAGGAAGGCCTAAAGGTGAAATGTGCAATTATGTGCAAGAATGAATGCCCCTCATGTCTTTAAAATTGTGCCATTTTCAATGGCCTTTCACCGTTTGCAGTATGTCTCTAAAACATGCTTTCACTTTTAATAGGTCCGACTCTTGACAGTAAGGATTTTAAGTCATTTTGAGTCTCAGCTTCCTACATCAACCAAGGTAGTATTACAATTGCTGCTTTAACATTTCAAAACCATGGGGGTGTTGTTTTTAATATAAGCAGTTTTCTTGACACTGACTTTATTTGCCAGTTACACATGCTAGTCTCTGTTCTTTAGCTAAAGTGGGCTCCCTGTATGCTCGTTTGGCTTTTCAGACTGTAACTTTATGGGCCCGATCCTTAACCGGTGGAAATCTCTGTAGCTCCATCAGGTTCAGTGGAGCTGTGACAGTTTACAGCAGCTGAGGCTCTGCCTTTAAATAGTGAATTATGACAAAACAATTGTCTAGAGGAATCTTCTAACAAAAGGCATTTCACTGGTTTGTTCAGGATGATGGAACAGGAGAGCTTCAATCCGTGTTTGCCATATTACTTCAAGCTGAACTTGTGCCAGCCACTGTGAATGATTATAGAGAAAAACTTATTCATTTAAGAAAACTGAGGCATGATATGGTGCAGTCTGCAGTACCAGATGGACCTTTACATGAGGTGAGAAGTTACTGCTGAAAGGTACAATGGATTGTTTCCTTTTTATAAGGCAAGAGAATTTTGCATTTTACTTCATCAGAAATTTTTTCAGTGACTTGTGAAGGCTTCAGTAAATGCAGGCTGGAAAGAAACTAATCATGAGTGAGTTAGGAGCTCAACTTTCCTCAGTAGTCACTGAGACTTTGCTGCTCCTGACTCCCTTTAGTTTGCAGCACCAGAGCTCAAAGACATGGGGCTTTCCCCTGAAGATTAATGGTGAGCAAGGTGGAAAGACATCAGCATCTCTAACAAACACCTCATCAAGCACCCAACCAAAGAACTATGCGGGTTTTCGCTCCCATGGAAAATATGGTTCACTTTAAATCACATCCGCACATTGCATGGTATTACGCACCTGCCTTCTCCATAGATGGGGACATACAAACTTCTGTCAGTATAACTACATCGCTCTGCTGTGGAAAATCCACACCCCTGAGTGATATAGTTATACTGACATGACCCCCAGTGTAGACAGTGCTGTGTTGATGGGAGAAACCCTCCTGTCACCATAGCTACCACCTCTTGCGAGTTGGAGAAGCTCTCCCATCGGCATAGGTAGCATATTCATTACGATCTGCAGCGCTGTAAGTGTAGACAAGCCCTCAGACACAGTCCTGTTTCTGGCTGCCAAAAACAGACGTCAAACTATAGAACTGTGCCCAAAACCACCATATTCCAATGGTATCTCTGCTAACCACTCCACATCACTGGAAGCAATCAATTGAATTGCCAGTCTAGGCTTGGACATCTGACATTGCTGTTTTTAAGCCGCACAAAAGAAGACAACAACTTGAGTGCTTTTGAACGTCCCACCTGAGCAGTGGTCTCTCTAGCCCGGTATCCTTTCTCTGCCAATGGCCAGTGCTCGATGCTTCAGAGGAAAGTGTAAGGTGCCAAAATGCATTTAAATGTGCCCGTTTGCACTAAGTTGGGAAATACCATTGGCTCCAGTTGGTGATCAACGTGTCTTGTTGTTGGGTGTTTTTATCCTGAACTGACCAAACTATATTTGCCTCAATATCTAGCAGGGGCAGAAACCGAAAAAAAGTGATGGTATTTCGATAAACGTTCTAAACACTCCTGTAAAGAGTAGTGAGAGGAAAGCAGGTGGAAGTGATGTGAAGGGCTGGGGTGAGCTGTTAGCAATTTACCCCCTGACCTGGCAACAAACTCTGTCGTTGGACCTCAGTGGAGCTCTGCATGGGCTCAGGGGTCTGCCTTCTTGGAGCTCATTGCAGGATTGAGGCCTTATAGATTGCAGGGACATCCCTCTATAACTGCTGAATCTGACCATGCTGCTGAGCTGCTGTGGGCTTCACACTGTCAAGGCTGCTTCGATCGGGATTTTTCCTGTACTAGCTAAATATTAACTTATTACTACTGATACTTAAGGGCTTTTATAATGTGCCTTCTTGAGTTGTAAACTCCTTGGGGCAGGGATTGTGTGTGGTCTATATGTCATGTAGCTCAGTGAGGAGCTGAATCCTGATGGGGCCCTGGGTCTAATGCAACATAAGCTCTTCAGGGCAGGGAATACTCTCCTTGTTTCTATGTTTGTATAGAGCCTAGCACGATGTGGCATTGGCACTACCAAAGTACAAATAATAATCGAAATGTCTTAATTATGGGTGTTGATTCTGAGAGATTTTAACTTGACTTTATTGCTTTTTCTTGCAGTTTATCAATCAGTGAAGCTGTTTTTATACTTGCTTTGAATATCATTGTTAGCTTTTTAAAACAGTTTTCTTGTGTGTCACTGTAGGTGCCTCTTCGGTATTTACTGGGAATGCTCTATATTAACTTCTGCCTTCTCTGGGATCCTATTATTGAGCTCATAGCGTAAGTATGTGCTAGTGCATGGTGAGAGCCTCAGTTGTGTTGTTGCAACTGCCCCTGGGCTTTTAAAAAAGCTAAATAAAAATGTGTCGCATCCCTAAAAATAAATGTAAATATGCACAAGCATGATGTACATTTACATGAGTTACCACAGAAATGCCTCTGATCTGTCAGGTAGATCTTGCTCTTTGTAGACTGTTACTTTTTAGCTTGTTTTTGTGATGCACAAATATTAAAGACAACTCATAGGCAAAAGTATTGTTAAATTACATCTAAGGTTGGGACATGAAGGTAACAGACTCGAATCCAAGATAGCCAACTGCTGATCTCTCACTATTATGACCATCATATGATAGGTGTTATATAAATAATGAATCAGTCCGTCTCTTCTTCCTCCCCTCACTAAGGGCCTGGTGCAAAACCTACTGAAGTCAATGGAAGAGCTTCCGTTGATTTGAATGGTCACTGGATTGAACCCTAAATTTGGAATGTCAGCTTTCAGAGTGCATTGCCTGGCTTGTGACCACTTAGTTTTTTCTCTGTACATTCTGTGATAGAATGTGTCATTTTCCCCATCAGAGAAGTGAAATCATGAAAATGTTAAACTACATCTTCAGTCGGTGAATCCTCGCTGACTCTTTGTGTTGGTTTTAAGTGCTATGTGATTGCATAGGCAATATTGAAAGACTTGAAAACATCCGTACCAAAGGGTCCCTTTGTATTCACAAGCTATAACCAGGCTATTCTGGGATCTTCAGATGAAGGCAAAGAAATATTATAGCTGCACACAGAAAATGTCTTGCCTACATGCTGAGTGGGGCTGGACACCAAGTCTTTGAACATACTAGCAGTATAGCCAGCTAATATCACCATGTATCTTTTTACTTAATTACTGTCTTGTTTATTGTTAGATCTCATGCAAACGAAATGGAGAATAAACAGTTCTGGAAAGTCTATTACGAGCACTTGGAGAAAGCGGCTGTCTATGCTGGTAATTCATGTTTTGTAGATGTTTAGACACTAACTTAGCTATGGTCCAGATGGTTCATGAACAGGGCTCTGGCTTTATGCTCTGGTGTGCGCCATACTGGCAAAAGGGGAAAAATCAGGACATAAGTTTTCCTCCTCCCCTTCTGGCCTTATTTCCCGAGGGAGAGAGTGGAGATCTGTCAGAATTGTTGCCTCCCCGTGGTTTGAACATTGGCCTGCTAAATCCAGAGTTGTGAGTTCAGCCCTTGAGAGGGCCACTTAGGGATCTGGGGCAAAATCAGTACTTGGTCCTGCTAATGACCTTTGAGGGTCCCTTCCGGTTCTAGGAGATAGGTATAGCTCCATATAATATTATTATTTATTTATTCTTATTTATTGTTATTTCTATTTGTGACGAGGTAGATAGGGGCAATCCATGGGTTGTAGAGTCCTCCTAGCATGTGAGGCACCAGGCAGTACTTTCTTTGTGCCTAGACTGGCTCTCCCCATGATGATGAGGGACAGTAGAAGTCTGTGAGGATTTTCAGTAATGTCGAGAATCTTCTTCGCCCCCCTGTTCAACATGGAATCAGTAGAATTTCTGCCAAATGTATCTCTTTTCCTTGACCCTGCTCTTGAATGTGAATACTGGATTCACTGAATGTCACAAGGACAGCCATTTATTGGGGCTATGTGTGCTTAAAGTTAAGCTCCTTGCTGAAGTTCTGACACCCCAGGGTACCTTCTAACCTGTGTTGCAGTCAGATCAATATTAAGCAGAATTTGCTAGATAGATGGCAAACATTAATGTAAACAGTTGCTGTTATTTATCCCACCGCCAGCAATTACTGAATAACTCTTTGAAGTTTTCTTGCAGTAATGAGGACCGTGGTTTGTTTCCTATATAGAGAGGGAACTGCAAAACGAGCTGAGTGAAGAGCAGGCAGGCACTGCGGATACAGAGAGTGAGAAGATCCGAGAAGGAGACGTGGGAATCCTGTATCTCGAGCAGCTGAGGTTTAGAACGGATTGTAGTGAGCGAACAGATTACTCAAACTTCCGGTTTCTGCTTTGGAAGGCGTTGGCCAAGTTTCCAGACAGAGTGGAGCCCAGGTCAAGGGAGCTTTCCCCACTTCTCTTTAGATTCATTAGGTAAGTATCATGTTCAGTGATGACACATGTTGCTTGGAAATGTCATAAATGAAGGCAGAGTTCCTAGGGTCCCTATAAGACAACTGATGAGTGATTTGTTTTTTTTAATGGATTTTGTTTTCTGAGTCCTCTGAATCTATAGAGTGATATGATTTTGTATTGACGTTGATCCTTCCTTTCTGTTAAACAAGGCTCATGTTACAGAGAGTGGAAAAAATAAAAGCAACCTGAAATGTAAGCTGTCAATTGGCGGCTGTGTTGAACCCCAGTGTAATAATGAGTTCTGGTGACACAGCCTCGCTACTGCTAGGGAGGGTGTAGCTTCGATGGAAGTGAAGTGTTTTGGAAATAGACTTGAAGATGAGGCTCCTCCTTGTCTCCCTTGTTTGTAAAATGAAAGCATGTAATTTTATTCAGACAGAGATAGGAAAATACCTTTAGTGTATCTAGGGCCTGATTCAGTGCCCACTAAAATCAGTGGGAGTCTTTCTGTTCACTCCAGCAGGCTGTGAATTAGGCCCTCGCTCCATTTCCCCTGCCAGCTCTTGACTCTTCTTTACAGTGTATTTCCTACAGTGCTTTGTCTGCGTTTAATGGTTTTCAGGTGAGAGGGCTTCCACTATGTAATACATCATCGATTCCCACACTTCCTAACTCACATTTTCACACATCCCTGCCAACTTTTAAAAAAAATTCTCCCATTCTACTTAGATTCACGTTCTCTTCTTTTTCTTCACCACATTTTTCTGATCTTAGTCCTTTACTTTTTTCCTTTTGTTGTCTTTTCCCTTTACATTTGCTCACTTCCTTTAATATCTCTGCCATTCACAATAGAAGAAATGCCCATTTGCATGCTGAAATTAACCCCTTTTGGGGATCTTGAACTGTACACTGTCATGATGCACAACTCTGTGGATAATTGGAACTTCCAGTTGTGAACAGCTTCAACTAAACCTCACCCCAGCAGATACTGTTCTATTGATTGATTTTGATTTATTTTTAATATAGCAATGAGTATTACCAAGCAGATTCTCTCGTGGCTCCAACCCAGAATCTTAGAAAGAAAAACAGAGGTGCAGTAGAAGAGGAAGAAAAACCCACCGAAGAGATGCACCATGCTACCCAGGAGGTGGAAAAAGAGGAAGAGGAGGGAATGGCAGAACCAGTGGTTGAAGAGCAGCGAAAAAAGAAAACAAGAAGAGCTGCAGCAAAGTGAGTTTTGCTTTGTTTGATTGGGCAGGGAGCAAGTGAAATGCAAATGTTAATCATTTGGTGTTTTAAAGGGTTTCGTAGGAATGGGGTGACTCACTTGGTTATGATCACTGGGCTTATGTGCATCCCTTTCCCCTTCCTTCATCTCTTTCAGTCTTTCATAAGCTCTTTGGAGGATGGGATCCTGTCCCCATGCAACACCTAGCACTAGTGGGAGGGGCACTACCATAAGATGGGTAATAGGCCATAGCTTTGCATAATTTGAAGCAAAAATGGTGCAGGGTCTAGGAATCCCAATTTTGGTTGGATATATTCCTGGAGGTTTCATCACTAATCTTTAATTCCTGGAGACTCGGGACAAACCTGTGGGAGTTGGCAACCCTAGCAGGATTCCAAAGTTAGTGTTTGCGGGGGAAATAACTGTTGCCTCTGTGTGTGTCTACTTTTCTTTTAAAGTCAATGGGAGCTGATGGGCATTGCAAATCATGGTAGACACCCAGTTACGGATTTCAGAGTCTAGCTTTAGACACCCATTTTTGAAAATCTTGGCCCTGATGTCCTTGTTCTGGACAGGTTTTTTGGTCTTTCTTACTATAAATATATGCTATTGTGATGCCATTGTTCAACTGTATCAAGTTATTTTGTGAGTAAATTGTCTATGGCTTGTGTCTTAAAACACAGTTTTGAAACTTCTTGATTATGGCCTTTTTACCCTGCTGTCAAATTCACATTTTAGGTGATTCAAATGAACTATTTTTGCCTGTTTGAGAGTGACATTTGTAGCAACAAAGAACTTTAAAAATGTCTTCTTGCACATTAAGATGCAATGAATTCTAGTCTATATTCTGGTTTAGTTGTAGGTGTTTTATAAGTTCTATTATTTTGTTCTGTTCCCTGAGCTGAGTGGTTCAGATCTGTGAATTAGTAACAATTACAAAAAATCAGATTGTCACCAGATTTGAATTTCTTCTTCAAAATGTGCTTGTTTCCTAGATGGAAACTTTTAAATGCTGGTAGTAATAACCAAGGTGTAGAAGGTTTACTGGCTAGTTGTTAATGAATTCTTTAGTGAACGCTTTTCCTCTTGACCCTGGACTCCTCGTTATACTGTCAGATTTGCACCCCTGTAGTTTAGGCTCTCACAAAACGTATATTACAAACTCCTCCTTGAAAATGATGAAAAAATAAGAGCTCGGCGTGATGTGAGAGACTAGTGTGTGCCTGGTAACACGTATTGTGCACAACTGCATCATTAGTCATCATTCAGCAGAGACCATAGTACAGTACTGGCTGTGGAGGGTATGTAATGGTCTCAGCACCTCCCTTTGCTGGGGTTAGACAGGGTGGAGGAAATTCGAATCACGTGGCAGATTCAGTAGAAGTTTTTTGGTGTGAACCTCTGCAGGGAGCTGTTGAATCAGTGTAGACTCTTGCTGTCCTGCACGTGTATCTTTTTGACCAGTCCTGATCATTTTTGGCATGGGTTGAATTTCCCTTTTCCACCAACTTCTCCCTTACCTAGCAAGTGGAGATGTGGGCTGTTCTTGGTGATACAGTCTCATCCACAGGTCCGTTTATCCCTACCACTCTTCGCAGTGGTATACAATCAAATCCTTCCCACTGCCATTTGAGCCGGTTTGTAAATGTAGCCCTACATACTGACGTGCAGAAACTCAGAATCTTGGTGGCCTTTCATCCTGTCTGTTGGTAATAACACAGGATGGTGTATCTGTTTCATTGTAAAAGCGTGTTTGTTTTTGTTTCAGGCAGCTAATAGCCCATTTGCAAGTTTTCTCCAAGTTTTCAAATCCACAGTGCACTGTATCTGGAATCAAAGTTAAATGAGTTGTACAATCAGGGTAATAATACTATAACATTTTGTTTTGCTTATAAACAAATGTATTCCTGTCTTACCTGAACACCAAGCCAAAGGGTCCTTCTTTGTAAAAGAATGACTGTTGCAGTGCAGTGTACAGCAGTTGTGTCTTAAAGGGACCATCACATGAATAGCACCATCTGAAAATTTTGCAACTGTGTTAGAAGTGACTCCTAACATTACCATAACTCAGCAGTTCTGACCTTTTCTGTATCGTAGCCCCATGGTACAAGGAAGTTTCGGGATCCCTTTCCATCTAGCCGTGACCATCAGTCTAAGCCCTCATCTACACCTAAATTTCAGATTAGACCTAGCAATTTCGCTCAGGGGTGTGAGACATTCACACTCTTCGAGTGCTGTAGTTAAGCCAGCCTCACTGCCTCTAGGGGAGGTGGATTACTGCATTAACAGGAAAATCTCTCCCATCGTCAGTGGGTGCTACAGTGGCACAGCTGTGCCGCGGTAGTGCCGGTAGTGTACACATGCCCTGAGAAACTATACCAGATAGCTGAGAGAGATTGGAGAGAAAAAATGCCTTTCTCTTTATTTTTCTGTGTCTTCACTATTGGTTGTTGATGGTGTCAGTCCTTCCCTAGGGTCTGCATAGGGGTTTACCCATAACAGCAGGCTGCAAAGGCTGAAAACTGAATGTAAACAGGCCTCAAACGGTAGCCGGACGTGTGAAGAGAGAGAAAAGAGAGGGAGCATGTGTGGCTTGTCTCTCCCTAAAAGTCCCCTTCTAAACATAAATGGGGAAAAAGAGAAAAAGTAATTTTTAAGGGAAATTATAAATCCAGCATATGCTATTTAAAGGGTGTTCCTTCCGGAAACCGGACTGAGTTTATCAACTTGAATTTTGTGGAAATAAGTCCCTGTAAAAGTGTTCTGCAAAAGGAATCACCAAAATCTTGTTTCTAACACACGTGTTGAATGATCATCCATGAGACATGAACTTAACTTGGATCTTTCAAGATCATTCACGCATCCTTTCGCATATACTAGCTAACCATCCATTCTGTATTACTGCGTTAGCTCCCCAGTGTTCAGCCTGTCTCAGATCACCAGCTTCTGCTCTAATGGAATGCTTCAGCATTCATTGTACTCCTGTAAACCTCTGCACTTTGCTTAGGAGAAGAGCTGCTCTCTGTGGGTTCGATTGCTTGTCTGTGATTTTTTTTAGGAAAATATTGACCAGATTTGGTATATTTTAAAAACATTTTATTTAACCAACATTTTAAAGAGTGCAGAACAACCCAGTATGGCAAAACAGGCATTTATCTGGTCTGCTATTTGTTAGCTCCATGCTGTAGCACAACTGCTGGATTGTACTATGCCTTCAGAATGCTGGGGTGTTTACAACAGATCACAGTGCTGTTTACCATGAAACTGAAAGAACTAGGTGGGGGAAAGGTGAGGTTTTTGGTAATGTTCCGTATTCCTCTTCGCATGGCCGCTGGGGCATTCACCCCTTAATGCTATTGTTGATGGGGTTCTTATTATTCCCCTTGTATTTCTCTTTGAACAAATCTAATGTTCTATGGCGTTTTCGTAACTGGATGTATGTGGCGCAAACATTGTGGAATGGTTTGGCTGATCTATTATTTTACTTAGTGTGACACAAATACAATGCTGGTCACAAAGTGATCTTACAAAAGACACTCTGTAAAAATAACATGTTTAAAACACAAGTTGATGATTGCGTTGTTTAATTGCTGTACCCATCAAATGGGCATTGGACAATTTGTGTAGTGGGGATGCTGAGAGCCATTGAACCAAACTGTAAACCCTGGATCTGGTGGAAACCGCTTCAAGTCCGAGGGTGCGGTAGCAGCCCAGCACCTCTAGTTCCAGCAGCTTATGCCATCATTTACATCAATGATGTCCTGGATTTTTGTTTTTCTTTTTAGGATAAGTAACTATTGTGTTTCTGTAATTATCTCTCTTGGATGAATAGTGGTAGGAAATATTTGCTGCTTGGTGTCTTTTAAATGACTGTTCTAAATGAAATTCTCTTTATATTGTGGATCCCTTTAGTTAGATAGTTACTTCCCCTTCCCCCATTTAAGGGGCTGAATTCTCTCTTGAGCAAATCATCTTGATATAGTGGTATAAGGAGAAGTGTATGTATTATTTGGGCTTTCTCCTATTTTCTTTTCTTGTAAAATGTTACCTTCAGCTGTTGTCCCCATCAAGACCAGAATGTGCAAAAAGTAGCCCTTGACTGCATCATGACTTACAAGCATCCGCACCTACTGCATACAAGTAAGAGCGTTAAAATTCTTCCAGCACAGATCAATGATGAGGTACACATCAAACTATATTTATGATATTTGGCATCATCTGCTTGTAAGAGAAAATAGCCACAACTTTCTGAACCCAGAAAATTAAATTCCTATTCCAAATCTGATTTGGAAACAGACAGAATTAAAAAAAGCTTCTATTTATATTTAAATTAAAATCGAAAAGCTTTTAGACTATAAAGAGAAAAGAGGTTGTCACTTACATGCCATTGTCCTGAGATCTAGATACAGTCACAGAAGGTAACTTGGGCTAGTCTTGTAAAGCAGATATCTGAGAAAGGAATTTACTGTTTTGTTTTTAGAGAAGGCAGAGGAGTGCAGCAGGGTCATTTTCATTCAGAAGATAAAAGATTTCAGTTTTTCCATATCAGATTTGAACTCTTCTCAAAACAAAACAAACCTTTTTCCTCACCCAGACCCACCATGGTATGTAGTGGGTCAATTGTGTTCGTTTCAGTAAAGGATTTTTGTAGTTCTTTTTACCATTAGGCAAACTGTCAGCACAGTACACTATTGCACCTACTTGGATAGCCTTTACAGAATCCTGTATGAAAGTAGCGGTCTATGTATGAATTTGAGCTATTGATTACTTACCCTTTAAAAGGGTAAGGATGTGATCCTTTAATAATTGCATAGAGATTTTTTTTATTTTTTTTTAAATAACTGTGTTTTAATAACTTGCAGGGAGAACTTGCAAAGTTTACTGGAAGATAAGATTTTAAAGACGAAATAGTTATTTCAGCATAGCCGAAGAAAACACTATAGTTAAATGCAACACCGACCAGATCTTGTTCCTGTTC